>NC_089587.1:171696722-171791461 GCF_019320115.1 Miscanthus floridulus | reverse complement strand
CAAACTCCCAATCACCACCAAGCCGTCTAGGTGATGGCGATCACCAAGAGTAACAAGCACGAACTCTCACTTGACCACGCGAAGCCTAATGAGAAGATGGATGCACACTTTGCTACTCTTGATTTGCTAGTGAGGCTACTCTCTTGGATTCTCAAATCACAAACACCACTAGGACCTTGCTCTTCTTGGCACTCACAAACGTGTTTCTCAGCTGTTGGAATGAGCAAAAGTTACTCCACTCACGAGTGGAGCTCCTATTTATAAGGCAGCCTGAAAAACGAACCGTTATGAGCTTCTGCGGGATGACCGAACGCTCCGATCGTTTTGACCGGACGCTCCGGTCAGTTCAACCCACGAACAGTTTTCAAGTGATGACCGGACGCTGTCAGAGTCCGGTCAGTACTGACCGGACGCGTCCGGTCAGTACCGACCGGACGCGTTCGGTCACTCTTTCCCAAGTCTGGACCCTTACTGGAGTCGACCGGACACACGACCTTCCAGCGTCCGGTCACCCCAGACTTGATCACCTCAGTCAAATGAACTGACCGGACCCTGCGGCCAGCATCCGGTCAGTGTTTGACACTCCATTCACTTCAAACTTTCGAACATATATGAATGAAGTTTGCTCCAAAAGATCTTAGGCATTCATAGGAGCTACCTAGAGCTAGTTTTAACAAGTGTGCACCACACCTAACTCACTAGACTCAACTAGGTCAAGCTACCCGTTCATACCCCCCTTCATAGTACGGCCAAAGGAAAAAACAAAGTCCTAAACTACTCTAAGTGTCTCTTCAACTCCAATTGACACTTAGAACTAGTCATCTTTAACCTTGTTGTCCATCATTTGAAAACCGAAACGATTTCCATCGTAGGGGCATGACAACCTCGATTGCCCAATCGATCTCCATTACCATGACCTAACTGCCTCTGCAAAACACACGTTAGTCATAGTAATCTTGTATTGACATTAATCACCGAAATTCAACTAGGGACCTAGATGCTTTCAGTACCTATATTTACATCTGATCTGCATTGTCATCGTGGAGCTGAGTGAGAAGAATGAGCTAGAGTTTCATCATCCATTTTGTTCAGTTTATACTGTATTAACAAGCAGCACTCATGCATAGTGCAATTCCTATCCATCACTACTACTCCATTATAGCGAACTGGTGAGGCGATAAAACATTACGATATGACAACGCTAAAACGATGAGCAGCACGGATCAGCCTGCAGGTAGGATAGCAAGAAAATTCAGGAGTAGGCGCCACGAGATGATCCAGAACAGCCTAAATTAAAATAGTGCAGCCATGGGGACCATCTGGCCCAAAACCAACGACGCGATCAGGCTCCAGATGCTCCTGAACTCGTCACCCCTCGACGAGGCACCGTGCTGGTGGTGGTGCTGCTGCGCCGGGGCGGGCGGCGGCGGCGCTTCCACGACTGCATGCATTCATTCAGGTGTCAGATGCCATCGGATGGGTGCACGGTGCACAGCAGGGGGATCGGGTGGCTAAAAACGCCGCAACGGCAGCCGGCCAGAGAAGAAAACTAACCAGGCTCGTGGGAGGAGGTCCCGGTGCGGCAGCCGACGGGGAGGCCGCAACGGGCGGGGAGCTTGAACATCTGCTCCCTGGTGACGTTGAAGGTGGCGAGCAGCTCCGGGTCGGCGAAGAGGCGGCACAGGCACGGCATCTCGGCCGCCGCGGCGTTGTGCATGGCCGTGCAGCACGTGGCCGAGGGGTGCTTGGTGGTCTTGAGGTACGCCGTGCACGGCAGCAGCTCCTCAAGGCACGGCAGCAGGTGCTGTGACGGGGCCACGCCGTGCGGGGCGCCCGCCGGGGCATGATGGTGGCGGCAGGAGACGGTGTCGACGACGACGGTGAGGAGGAGGAGCGCGGCGAGGTGCTCGAGTGGACGCATCGTCGTCGTCGTTGGCGCAGGCTTCGGAATGGTCGATCGGGGTGTGATGAGTGACGATGCGAGGTCCAGGGAGGTGGAAGATCGCCGGGCCCGTTTGACTTGTTAAGCCGGCATGCTGCCGCGCTGGCCAGGGGACGACGTTATTTCGGGCAAAAGACGGTGATTTTGCCAAGTTCCTAGGATCACATACATAGTAAGTCAAATGGAGCGGTGAAAGAACACACTCTTGAATGAAACCCCAAAAGAATGAAAGTCTCGCTATCAAAGAAATCAAATAATTTTAAATTTAACTAAATATATATATACAGAAAACTACTAACACTTAGGATGCGTAATAAGTATCACTAGATAATTATGAAATATATTTTGTTAAAAAATGAAACATATTTGAAGATATAAATATTGATACTATTTTCTATAAATAACCTAGTAGTTGTTTGACTTCTCAGAAAATAAGATTATATATTATTTTTTGGATGGATGAGTACTAGCAAACACTCAAAGTCTCTTAACTAACGTCACCGATCAAACTTCTAGGTTGTGTAAATCCCTTTGTTTCTTAATCCATTAGTTAAGAGAAACTGAAGTCTGCGTTTAACTAAGGCCTTGTTTGTTAGGGCTCATTCTCAGATGCTCATCTTTTTTTACTAAAAAACGGCTTCTAATACTAAATCGTTTGGTATGGCTCCTCCACGGGAGCACGAGCCAGAGCCGAAAATGAGTCCTATCAAATGGGACCTAAACTGAAGCCTTGATGGTCCAATGTTTGCTAGTACTTAGTTTAGTTTCTCTTAACTAATGTTTAACTGATATTCTGATAACAAACATATTTGAATATATTTGATTTCTCTTTGTTTCTTAAACCATTAAGCCAACTAGTAAATGAGACATAGATCTTGGTGGTGTAAACCCAGTGGCAGTTTGAACTTTTCTCTAAATGGACCTAACAATAGGACCATCAAGGAAAGCATGTTTAATCGCTTCATTAGAATCATAGAAACAACGCTATTGACTTCACGTCTAGTTTCTTTTTGCTAAGTTATCTTTTATCATTATATGACGCCACACCGTGAGCAAACAAAGCCGGATTTGTTCTCCACCGGATTTATTGTCAGTGGCTAGTGGCAAACAAAGCCGTAGCTCGGTCCGGCCTGATAGACTGCCAGGCCAGGCCTAGTGGCCTAGTGGGGATCGGGAATAGGATACTCTCTCCGGCCCAGCCCGGCCCGAGTTATGTTCACTCCACAAGACAAGCACACGGTTGCTAAAAAAAAAAGGAGAGAAGCACACTGGACGGAGCAGAGGAGCAGGCGACGCCTTCGCCGCTTCGGTGACGGTTTGCCCCGGGGACGGGGCGCGGCGGCCTCCGCGAGCAGTTCGGCAGCGACGCGGCGCGGGGCGCCTTGCTGGGTGGAGTAGCGCGGGTCGGAAGCAAAAGTCGCGGAGCACAACGAGAACGCTAACATCCAGCAGGTCTGTATCTCCTCTCCTGCAGATCACCACTGATTTTTGGTAAATTTGCTCCACGCAACAACTTGGAACCTTGGTCGCCTGGGAATGAGTAACTATCATCGGATACCCTCTACCAAACTTGTTTCGTCGTGTGCTATCTGATTGTTTTGGTAGCATGTGCGTTGAATCGTGAGCAACAATATTCATTCATTGTTTGGTCGAGAAATTGGTTCGAATGGCATGATGTATGATTGGCCGACTCTGGTTCTGGAGTAGTTTAGCAGGAACCTGGTTGCTGGATTCCTTAGTTTGTGATTTGTTGCTATCTTCGTGGCTTTGGGGCTAAATTTTTGGGTGCTCATGCTAGCTCTAATATCAAGTAAACCATTTCCTCGACAAGAAAACAACATTCTCTGACCTAGGGGGTACTTTGTGGTGATTTCTATGAATTATGGTCACTTTGTGTTGCTTATTGAATTTCTGTGGTGTCATGTGTGTGTGTGTGTGCATGTAAACTTGAAGCGGGTTTCTGATTAATTTGGGAACGAGGTGATACTGGTGTTTAATGTCCTTGCTGTTTGTGTCTTGTTAACACCCTTTTTTATTTTCCGGAGTCATACTTGCAAAGGTCTAATGATTTCAATATGAAATTATACCCATTTATGCACTTTGAGTCAGCCCGTTTCCTCAGATTTTTTGCAAGTTAAGAATGTCTAATTTGAGGGACAGCATGTACCTGTGAACCTATTGTTTGGCATCTAGTGATTGATCATCTATAATGTGAGAGGGTGATACTGAGTGCCTCGAAGATGCCTATGCAGACTATGTGGCCACTTTTGAAACACTGACTCCTTCCTTGACGGAGGAGGCTAATGTGCCCCTCAGAAGTTTAATGAATCATAGGAACCTGTTCGCTCTATTGGAGTTGGACATGATGATTGGATAGCTTGATATCTGATAACATCTGTTCATTTAATTTAGATGTGAGGTGTAGTCGCTCTCTCTTTTTCCCGCAAACTTTTTAACGGCTGTGCAATTTCTACTATGCAACCACCAATCACACACTAATTTTGTAACCTTTTTTTGCGTAATGTTTTAAAGGTTGTGGAACTTTTACTCTGCAGTAGGTTTAGATTGCAAGATGTAGTAGGCTTCTTTTTTTTGTGCTATCTTCCAATGATTGTGGAATTTCTATTCAGCAGCCACCAAGCCACATGAGTTGCAATCAGTATATAGTTATACACCTATTTTAAGAACGTGCATGGGCACATGTTTCATTTAGAGGGAAGCAGAGAGAAAAGCGATTGGCCACCGTGCCCATCTAAACAATGTGTTGGCAGTAGTTACAGTATGCGATTACACAAGGATGGACACAAAGCGACCCAAAGCAAAATAATAGAACAATGAGAACATCAGCCCAGTACTGTAATTATACACTAATTGTGTAACATTTTTCTGATTTGACAATGCAGTAAATAGAATACGGAAATTTAATTGATCCATATTCCATTGTAACAAATGGGTGAATACATAGAATGAGATGGCCTTAGAAGCTAAATAATAGAAAGTGTAATGATTTTCTCAAAGTAGTTAATAGATGACTTATATGGTGGCAAACAGCTAAATGAGCTAATACGTTAATTTATTGGTTGATGAAATACCAGAACTTATTTTTACCTTAGGTGTGTTTGTACCATCATGGCCTATCATGCAGTTTTGTGTACTGAAATGTAGTCATGCTTGTTTGAGCCATTTCAACTGTTCAAGATAGTTTTATTTTTTACTCAATGTTATTATTCAAGTATATTATCCATTCATATGCTGCGGGTCTTCTTCTACCGCACCATTGCAGGCACCATCAGAAAACCATATGGCTTGGCAACCTTGGAGCAATAATGGCCATAGAAATTCCCCTTCAAATTCATTAGCTGAAAGAGTTCCTGGACCCATGCATCTGCTCCCTTCCCAGGAGGAGCTTGCAGTTCGTTGTGAAGAAATTCGTAGAATTGCTGCTGATAATACTCTTGTGCTAGAGGATATTCGGAGAATTTTTATTTTTTAATTCTTTTTTATTCAATATTTTAACAATAATCGCTCCTAAAAAAATTTGTGGATTTGACCCTTCTGGTCGCGCCAGCGACGCTGGCATGACCAAATAACGATGTCATGCCACATGCATTGGCGCAGCAACATCCACCACGTTAGACGGCGTTTCCGACGTGGAAAACGTTGTCACGGTATTGTTCTATTGCGCCACCGGGAGTGGCATGACAAGAAAAAACCTTTGAAAAATCATAACTCTTTCATACGACGTTGGATGAAGATGAAATTTATATGAATATTGTAGCTCGATGAGATCTACAACTTTGTAATTTTGAGTTTTTTTTTCTTTTGAGGACGTTAAGATGCTCAAAAAATTAATATAAAATTTCAGGAGCATAATAACCACAAGTGCTTGTCGTATTAGAAAAATAATATTATTTTTCTGTGGTGTCAAATAAAGATACTTTTTACATGAAAGTTGTAGCTCTCAATGAGATCTACAAGTTTGTAGTTTTGAGTTTTTACATTTGAGATCGTTAAAATGCACGAAAAATAATATAAAATTTTAGCAGCATAATAATCACGTACTAGCGCTTGTCGTATTAGAAAAATAATATTGCTTTTCTATGTTGTCAAATGAAGATACATTTTATATCAAAGTTGTAGCCCTAAGTGAGATTTACACGTTTATAGTTTTGAGTTTTCACATTTGGAGTCGCTAAGATGCTTAAAAAATAATATAAAATTTCAGTAGCATATGCTACTGAAATTTTATATTATTTTTTTAGACTATGTTAACAACCTTAAATATGAAACTCAAAACTATAAATTTGTAGGTCTCACTAAGAACTATAACTTTGATATAAAGTATATCTTCATTTGACACCATACAAAAATGACATTATTTTTCTAATACGAGTGCTAGTATGCGATTATTATGCTGCTGAAAGTTTATATTATTTTTTCGTGTATTTTAACGATTTTAAATGTAAAAACTCAAAACTATAAAGTTGTAAATCTCATTGAAAGCTATAACTTTCATGTAAAAAGTATTTTTATTTGACCATACAAAAACAATATTATGTTTCTATTGTGACGAGCACTTGTACGCGGTTATTATGCTTCTGAAATTCATATTAATTTTTTTGAGCATCTTAATGTCATCAATTGAAAAAAAACTCAAAACTACAAAGTTATAGATCTCATTGAGAGCTACAGTTTTCATATAAATTTCATCTTCAACCAATGTCGTATCCAAGAGTTATAATTTTTCAAAAGTTTTCTCTTGTCACGCTACTCCAGGTGGCGCGATAGAACAATACTGTCACGCAACGGGCGTGGCGTGACCCGACATCAGAAACGCCGTCTAACGTGGTGGATGTTGTCGCGCCAATGCATGTGGCGCGATGGCGCGACCAAAAGAGTCAAATCCGTAAAAAAAATTAGAAGCGATTATTATTAAAATATTGAATAAAAAGGATTAAAAATAAAAAAAAACTAGGATATTCTGGGCCTTTGGCAAGAATTAGCCATCATTTGCCCTGCTCGTTTGATTGATAAGCCATAGCTGAAAGTACTGTTAGCTGATTTGTTATGAGAGAAAAATATTGTTCATTGGCTGAAAAAGTACAGCTTATAAACCAAGCGAACTGGGGGATTAAAGACGAGATCCATATGCTTACCAAACAAACCATTCCCATACTTCATCTTAATGAAATGGAATACAGGGATATTATCCAGGGAGGTACTCTCTCCGGTTCTCTAAAGCAAGTCGTTTTGAGGTTGTCTTAAGTCAAATATTTTAAACTTTGACTACAAATAACTTCTTTTGGGTTGAGTTTGAAAATATAAAAGTGATGTAAGTAGATTCATCTCGAAATGTAGTTTCATAAAAGTATATATTGACTATATTTTATAAATATTTTATAGCAAAAAGTTACAGTCAAAGTCGTTTCTTAAAGACCGTGTCGATGTCCAAAACGACTTGTTTTAGAGAACCGGAGGGAGTATACAATTAGAGGAACAGATGCGTGCTCTTAAACCTATCAAGGCAGAAGTGTTGCTCCTAAGTTCTGAAAAGATGGAGTTGGAAGCTTTGCGAAAAGAGCTATCTGTGAAGGTCCAGTCATTGTACAAGGAGCTGGAGCAGATCCGATTCGAGAACAAGCAGATACCTGCTATAAGAGAAGGGTTGCATGATATACAAGAGGAGATTTTGAGGGCCAGGTTTGTGTTTTGTGATTTTATTTACAGTGCATTGATGTAGAAAATGCCTCCATAATGTTATGCTTTGTTACAGATATATATTTTTTAAATAATCTTCTCTATTACTTAAGCAGGTTGCATTGTGTTCTGCACATTTTTAAGAATTAGAACTATCAATAATTTCTGCTTTGTCTTTCTAAATGTACCAAGGTTTGTAGGTCAACTACTAATAATGCTCCACATGGCTAAAATTCATTTCCAGGATGGCGTATGAGCATGAGAAACGAGGAAAAATCGAGCTTCTTGAGCAGAGTCAGGCCATAGAGAGAGATTTTATCAACAAAAAAATGAAAGCACAGAGGTTACGGTCAGAGCTGGAGAAGAGGAGGTCTGGTGTGTTCGAGCATCATGCATTTGGCTCATACTGTAACAGATAGAGCATGCCACCGCATCCTCCAGCTGATAGATGGGCGTCACAAACACAAAGTGTAGCTAAGGGTTTGGCGTCTATCAGAAAAATTAGTCGAAACCAGGACCAAATGTGTTTCAGTCTTTCAGATGATCAGCTGACCAAATTATTTGCTAAAAAATTGTTATTGCTATATCTCAATACTAAGTACTCCTTCCATTCCAAATTATAAGACGTCTACGCTTTTGTAGATACATTTCTTCAACTATTTATTTATCTAAATACATAACAAAAATAATTGTATGTAGAAAATCCAAAACATACTCATATTAGCCCTACGACGTAGAGTTCTAAGTTGATTTAGCTGACAATCATGCGTTACAGTTTTGCTGAGAATGACCTCACTGTTCATGCGCATGGATTTTTTTTTGTCAATGTCAAATTCAGTTTTTTAAATTATTATATATGAAAATACGAAATCCAACTGTTCGGCTTCAGCTGCTGTACCCTCCTTGTGCTGAAAAAGTCACAGCCAAAAACGGCTGCAGCCTGTGGCCCATCATATACATATTACATTTAGGGCGAATTTGATTTAAGATTTGGTTAAGAGCAAATTTGATTTAAGATTCTGTTGGAGTGCGCCAGGCCCTGCCAGCAGTGCAACAGCTGGGGGACACGAAAGGGCCCGAAGCCACTATGGCAGACCCTTCCCCGTAAAATATATATTTAATATCAAAATGAGCGCATGACCCACGTATCAGATATTAAACTGATAAGAACAACGATTACATTTGATCTTGGCCAAAAGGCCGAGAATGGTATACTTTGATCTGCTGCCCTGGGTCTCCTTATGTAGCGAGTCCGTGCCTCTGCGCTACATGGCTGGGCGAGGTGGGACTAAACGGATGAAAAAGCTGCAGGTCTGTGTCCGTCGAGGTCGAGCGCTCTGGCAAATATTGTAATGGGCTATGCCCCAACGTAGCTGCCATTTTTTCCTTGCTTGAGGCCCATCCGTGGGACAGCGCGCTGGAGCCCAACACACTGGTACTACGGTCTTTGGTTCCCGCCTAAAGTTTAGTCACGTCACGTGGGCTGTTTGACATTAATTTAAAGTATTAAACATAGATTAATTATAAAACTAATTGTATAGATTGAGATTAATTTACGAGACAAATCTATTAAATCCAATTAGGCTCATGTTTAATCTTTCTAATTAATATCCGAATACCCGATGTGATATCTCCTAAACTATAGTCCCTGAATCCAAACACCTACAACTTTCTTTTCCCTTTTTTCCCTCATTATTATTATATCTTTTCCCTTTGTCATGTCAACAGGTGTTTTAGACCCACTAGATGCCCATACGTTGCACTGAGGTCATAATTTTTTCCTACTCCTACGATGATACACGTGGCTTGTGACTTAGACAAACATATTAAAAAAAATCGATAAATCTAATTACATAAAAAGATATATAGTCAGCTTTTATGATCGTTATCGCTTATATAGTTATATCGTGCGGATCTAGTCAAGCCTGAGATGGACCTCAGACTGCAGGCAGCCAGGCACGTGCCAAACCTAGGGTAGTTCCGTAGTTTAGCTTTCTTTGTTTGGACAGCCATGTAAAATTTGCAATGCAATTTGTGTAAAACTTAAATGCTTCTCTTATATGATTGGTATAAAACACGCTGATGAGGAGCTGGATTGCGTCGAGCTTCGAGCAACACAAGGGCTGGCAATAGCTTGAAGACTCAAATGTATTTAACGGGAACACGTTAAAATCAACAACAGGAAACAGACGATTATACAGAGGAAGACTCAAATCTACAAATACCAAGTGACACGAATGTTAAAAATAAATAAAGGCACCCTGAACCAATTGTAGCTTGAGTGCTTGACGCCACCTGCGAAGCAGCAGGGTACCTGTAAGCCATTCTAGCACAGCAGACAGCACAATGGGGCTCTCCAATTTCCAGCTACCACAAGCACAATACAAACCACAAGGCGTTTGGTTCGACGAATGGTAACGCTAATGCAAGGAACTACGGGGTGATCGGAGCTGTAATGCCTGATTACAGTTTGAAAATAAAAATTGCAGCCAGAATTGTCTTCCTCCTTTAGACACCAGAACGCATGGTGGTCGCGGGTCGTGTTCCTGCCCAGATTCGCTCGCTGGCGCCTAGAATCTAAACTTCGCTGAGTCCATCCATGCAAAATGGATCTCTGGTCTCGCCTTCATGGACAGCCGCCACCACCGTCAGCAGCGGCGGCAACGGCGGCGGGCTGCGGCAGCAACGGCGACGCACGGTTGCCATGGACTTTGCATCCAAACGCTGCTTCTGCATCCAAATGCTGCTTCGAGCAGAGCCGACGAGGAGGCTGCGGCCCCACTGACAGAACTTGCAGGGGAAGGCGGGGGCAGCAGAACTGCTCGAGCAAGGAACGATGCAAGCTGATTCTCGAGCGCAGGAAGCCGATATCAGTCTACAAGCAGGGGAATCAAAATTGAACAGTCCGGTAATCGATTACATGGTAATGCATTACTGACTGCATGCAACCAAACAAAAGTAACGGTATCACTTCCCTTCCGTGATCTGATTACGTTACAAAATGGCGAACCAAACACCTCGCCATATCGACCAAACAACCACCCAGAGCATATGGCCGATTCACCAGTAGATTGAATACTGGAAATGTAATTTCTGGGCACATGGATCATCTTTACTGCCCATCTCCGGACTTAACCATGGGAGCCTCTTTGATTTCTTCCGTGGCTTCCTCCTGTAGCCAAGAAATTTGAAACTGAATATTCAATGGATTGGCTCCGCAAAACAATAGGATGTTGGTGAAAATATCTATGGCGTAGAAAATACCAAGATGTCGGAAGTCCACAGGGTCAAGCTGAATGATTAAAGTGCTGTCCTCATAGGATTCCTCACTCAGGGTATCCAGCTCCAAGATGGCCTCATCGAAAGCCTAACACAAACATAGCAGAATTAAGAGGCCAAGACTATGGCGCTACTATGCCAGAAAAGGGCTGAGTATGAGATGCTGAGGCCTGAGATAGATCAAGGGCAAGAAAGAAAAGGAGCGTCCACTTAATGGCAAACACTGAACCAAGAAAATTAACTCCACCAGAAGAAATGTAAGGTTACTATCCTCAAGATTCCCGAACTGTAGAAGAAAAATGTGCAAATTGTCATTTGATTATGCTTGCTATTTTTAATCATCACTTGTCACTTAGAGAAATCTAAAAATTTTCTTTATTAAGAACCTTACAATTGTTATTTAGTTGATCATAATGCCTTATCACTATCTTCAATTCTTCATCAGCAGTTTAGATTCAACTCACCTTTAGTTGCTTACACTAGTCTATAAAAAAATACTAATATGTTGTACTAGTTACAAGTTAAAGCCAGGTTATCTCATAACAGTTGTCTGAACTGTGAAATGCATAATAAACTCAGTTCAGATTTTCACATAGCTCGCATTCAGATCATATTTTCATAAGGATCGCAAAAAAGAAAACAAATACAGTATACAGTTCATGTAATAGATCTAGAAATCAAACCTGATTGGTGAGATTGCAAGCACGGTCAGGAGAGTTGAGAAGTTGAGCACCAGCCCAATCCTAATAGGATGGGTGGGGGCCAACTCTGCCTGGGGCAAGCGGTAGAGTATTACCGCCTGTGACCGGAAGGTCCCGGGTTCGAGTCACGGTCTCCTCGCATTGCACCGGGCGAGGGTAAGGCTTGCCACTAACACCCTTCCCCAGACCCCACACAGAGCGGGAGCTCTCTGCACTGGGTACGCCATTTTTTTAGAATTAGCAACACATTACATAGAATGATAAATTGTACATATGAAAAGATTAGTGCCCTAGCCAATAAAATTTAATATGAGAACTGAGTGCCCTAGCCAATAAAATTTAATATCAGAACTGTGAAATGAAGGACAAGCAAATTACCTGAGCAGCTTTGTATGCCCCACCATGGTGTTCTCGGCTGCATCCTTCTTCTCAGATCCAGTTTTAAACTCCATAAGGTACCTGATACACCTGGATTCAACCTAAAAGATACAGCGGTGCAGCAAAACAGAATTTACAGGAAACTGAAATGCCAATAGTATTATCATAATAGTATAATACCTGTACTAGTCGCCCTTCATCTTTGGTAGAAGACCTTGGACTTTGGAGCTGTAGATGAGGGGACAATGTGGGAATCAATGAGCTTGAGGATTCCATCACAGACCTTGCTGGATGCAACTTCAATCTTGCTACGGTAGTCCTTGATGAGAGTGACACGGTCCTCATTGCCATGGCCTTCTTCCTTCTGCTCAACGGACGATATGATGCGCCAAGAGGCACGTTGGGCTCCAATGACATTCTTGTGGACAACTGACAGAAGGCTGCGCTGCTCCACAGTAAGCTCCTCAGAATCAACTGTCTTAGTTAGCTTCACCATGCTCTTGATACTCTCAGCCTGCTCCGCAAGCTTAACCATGTGAAACTTTTTCCTCACAGGAAAGCTCACCAGGCAGCGACACCATCACTGTGTATAGTTTCTACCAGTCCACCAAAGATCAACTGGAATTTCAAGGAAAAAGAAAACAGATTTACCTAAACAGTGAAGCAATTTTGTAAACTTTATCCTACAAAAATCACAGATTTACCTAAATAAATATAAATGATTGGGAAAGAAGATCAAAATTTGGAAGCATGATGTGAGAAAAAAATTAAATTAACAAAAGCGACGGATGGATCCAACTGAAATGAACTATGAACCCACAAATAACTGTGCCAAACATGCATGATGACCACATTAAATTTAAATTTTCAGTTTGAGAAAATCATATTTCGTCCAAATAAACATTGGCAATCAGTAGACAGCCGTTGCGTCATATTTACTTAACAGGCCTAAGAACAGCATGCAGACACAAGAATAAACTGAATTTTAGTTACACAAATCAATATCTCAGCTATTCCTCGCATTGATTAAGATATTATAAGCTAAAACAGCTAAGTCCTTTTCCTTTCCATGGGAATGAGAAAAGGATTTCAAACCCAAAAAAGGGCTCACCCTTGGCTCACACATGGGGATTTGAAAAACACCACGGCACAACAGCACAAAGAGGATGATGCACCTCTCTTGGCACATCACGGCACAACAGATTAGCCGATCATGTGTAATTTAGGTACAACACACATACTTGGTAGTCATCCAATACACTATTGCACTCCATTCCATATTTCCATCCAATCTCACTCAGCTTATTTGCCTCCTTATCAGTACATCCGCACCTATCTTCTCTGCCCACCAATCCCAGTGGTTTTGTCACCTTTACTCCCACAAATGCAGTGAAGAACCACAATCTAATCACCTGACATTACATAAGCAGCTTGTGGTGATGCTGCAGGGGAGGTAGGCTCCTATTTTTCACAAACTTGATCACCCGCATTCCCCACCTCCATTCTTATCTCTATCTTTATCCTTGTCCTTTGGAGGAGGTGGAGGAGCATTAGGCATCTTCAGAAAGAACGAGGTCGAGAGCAGAGACAGTGAGACTTGGACCTGATCCCGGCCCATCCTCACTGGAAACTGCCGCCTCTGCTGCTGCCCGGGCGGCGGCGCTCCAGCCACACCCTGCTGGACCGGCCGGATGTACATCTCGTGTAGGCGCCGGAAGCCGCCAAGCGAAAGCACGATGGTGCGAAGCATCTGCTCGGAGAATCCAGTGTAGGCCCAGTCCCGCAGGCACGCCGCTTCCCACAGCCGCTCGTCCCGCGCCAGCACGCGCCACCCGCGGCTCACGCACGCCGCGGCCGCCAGCGTCCGGGCCTCCGCCCGAATCAGCACCTCGAACAGCAGGTCCTCCCCGAGATCCGGCACCCTCATCACCTGCTCGCCCCCTCCGGACTCGGAACCTGGCGGCGCCGGCGCCGGCGGCTCGCCCACTCTTGCATCCTGCGGCAAGTGCACCGCCAGCGGCAGCGGCGGTGGAGCCTGCGTGGACGAAGACGAGCACTCGCCCACCACGCTGGAGCTTGGGGACGGCTCCTCTGTCCGCTGCTTCTTACTCGGCTCGCCCTCGGGCGAGTCGCCAACGCCCGTGGCAGCGGGGGGCCGGGGCCGGGGCTCGTCGCCGCCGCCTGACGAATCGGAGCGGCACTCCATGGCCGACGATTCGGGGTTGCCTCGCTCGTGTGTCAGCCACTGCTTGCGAGGAGGAGCGGATGAACCTGCGTGAAGCAGTGCAGTTTTATCTACACTGGGATTGGGATTTGGGAATGGCCGCTCTCTGTTTGGCACAGCTTGAGCTTTAAAAAGCAACTTTTTAGCAGCTTAAGCTTTTTGCCACTTCTTGGAAAAAGCAATAAAAATCGTTACCCTCTCACCAGAGCGCGGCAGTCGGCATGCGCCGCCCGCGCGATCTCCCGGAGCTCGAGACCCGCAGCTTAGCTTGCGCCCTCTCCGTAGCCTCCTTCTTGCTTCCCGAAGGGCGCCAGCGCGGAGGGCTTGCGGCGGGCGCCCCTCGATCCGGACGACGGCGCGCGATCTGTCGCGGCAGCACGTCGATCCGCGACGGCGCCGCGTGGATCCGGGCGGTGGCGGAGTCGATTTGGGTGGGGAAGATCTGGGAGTGCGGCAGCGCGGATGCGGGCGGGGAAGCAGCGCGGGGATGATGAGATGAGAGGCGTGTGAGTAGGGATGAAAACTCCGGATACGGACGGACATAGATATTATATTTACAAGCAGGTAACCCCGCGCGTTGCGCGGGTAATAGTGGGGGAAAAAAATTTGTAGTGCGTAGTGGGGGAAAAAAAATTGTAGTGTGCAAAAAAAAAATCGTACTGTTCCTTAATGGATCGAGTGCTGTTCATAGTAACCCGTTACTCTTCACAGAAATCCGTTACTGCTCATCGCAGAAAGCGCCGCACGTTGGCTGTGCCGGTAACAGTGATCTGTGAGAGAGACGGAACTCGGCGGCTTGCACGCTCTTTATACTATAGTATAGATTTTCATATATATATTGTCCGGATTTAGATTCGAATACGGATAGTGTTAACTATGTCGGATATGATACGATTGGATATCGACATCATAAATATGCGATTTGATTATTCAGATACGGATACGGTATCGGATATTGGATATCCGGACTAGATACGGACAGATCTCAACCCCTCTAAACGGATTCGGTTTCGAATACGGTCGGAAAATATCCGTACCGTTTTCATCCCTGTGTGTGAGGCGTCCGTGGTCGGAGAAGCTCCTCTCCCCTGGCCCCGAGCTTTTTGGCTTAATTTCCTTTTTTTTCACGCTGACTTGATTTTGATTTTGTTGTAAAATATACGGAGTCTATCCTATAAAAAGATTGTATGTAGGCTCTTATTAAACTCGATCTTAGCAGAGCTATATATACGGGGAGCTTTATATTATAATTATCAATATTCAGTTAAATAAAGAATAGTCTTCCTATTTCTTGTCTTTATGTGTTCTACTCTATTTACTATATTGATCATGAGAGACGAAGAGAGCTGTGTCTATGTGTTCTACTCTATCTACTATATTGATCACGAGAGATGGAGGAAAAAAGATCCTAATCGCTGGCAACAAGTGATGACAAGCTCTACGTTGATATCGTTGAAGCCGCCGCCGATCTCTGACGCTGATGCTTGCGTCAACGTACCGCCGTGACTACTTCGACGACGTTGACATCCTAATATTGTTAGCAGAACGAATCTGCTACTTCTACCTGCTACCGATCTGCACTACATCGATATTAAAAGTGTAATCAAACCCTAATTGGAGGTTTTGGTGATAGTGACCACGCAATTAGAGAACTAATGAGATTTATCGAAATGATAAGCAGGGAATTCATGTTCGAGGATGCTACATGAAACGGAGGAGCTCCCAATTACAAATGTAGACAGCTTCAAACTCAAAGGAGATTTAAATTATTTTATATTTTAAATTTAAGTATAGTAAAAGCCGTACTATAAAGAGGGACACAATGCTTAAGCTAATATGTGCTATCAAGTGCTCAAACATACACATGCATCCCCAGATTCACAGCCAAGACAGTCTATACTTCACTCTTACCCTTACTATCTTACGTGGTGCGGCACTGCCGCACTTAAGCCACGGCACTACCGTGACTTAAGTGACCGTTAGGGCTAAGGGGGTATTTATACCCATCCACTTCCTCCCCAACGTCTCTTCCGACTCTTGCTCATTCCAACTGGTTCAAAATAGAAAAGAAGCTTTCTTTCTCTCTCTCCCTTCATTGTTGATCTCAAGCCCCTAAGCAAATTCATTGATTTTCTCATCAATCCTTGAGGAAAAATGGTCCAAAACTCGATTAGAGAGCAGCTCCATTGATTCTCCAATTCGAAAGAGCACTTGGTTCACGTTTTGGCCGGCGCTTGTGTTTGTTACTCTTGAAGCTTGGCGCCTAGCCAGCTAGAGCGCCACCTGTGGAGCTTGCCAACTTGTGTGGTAGCCTCGGGAGGTTTGTGACCATCTCTTGAAGTTAGTAAACTCACCCCTCATCTTAAGAGTTAAGTCTCTTGATTTGAGAACGATGAAGGGTTAGAAAGCCCTAAGCCTTAGTGACTAACCTCAACAACGTAGAGATAGACAAGCCTTGGTGGCGAGCCGAACCACGGGATAAATCATTGTGTCATTTGTGCTTGATTTACATTACTTGCATAACATATTGTGATTGAGGTGATTTTAGGATTTCTAGTCGATCTATTTGTGTGTGGTGTTCCTACCACTTCTAGCTCTTGATCTGTGATTGTCATACCTGCAGTAAGCTAGGGAATTTCTCCGATCTAAGTTTTCGTTCATGGATTTTGATCTGTGACTTAAAGTTGTCTGCAGGTGCGGCAGTGCCACTGTTCTAGCCCGACAATGTCGCAGTCCGACAGTGCCGCCCTCCAGAGCGGTAGTGCCGCAGGATGAATTTGATAAAAGTTTGAATATTTATTTTGATAGGCCTATTTACCCCCCTCTAGGCCAACTAGAGATCCTACAAGTGGTATCCGAGCAGGTTACCTCATATATACTTCATCGCATGAGGTTTGGAGCCCGAAGGAGGAACTAGTAGCGTGAAGTGAGTGGATGTTGACACAGACAACAACGAGCTGAGCGCGTCGATAGCAAGCAACACCACACTACCATATCTTGAGGCTACCGATGCCAAAAGAGCTCTTGATGATAATGAGAGAAGAAGGAAGGAGACAAGAAAGCTAAAAAGAGAAGCAAGAGAGAAGAAGGAGGAGCAGCGGTTAGAGGAGAAGAAGCAAAGAAAAGAAGAAAAAAGGCTCAAGAGAGAAGCAAGAAGAAAAAGAAAAGAAGCTTGGAAGAAGAAGGAAGAAGAAGAGAAGGCAACAAGTGCATCATCAAGCATATCAAGTAGTTTTGAAGATGGAGATGATGATGAGTCATACCAAGTGTCAAAGGGGAATAAGAAGGAGAAGAAAGGAAAGGGCAAGGCCAACAACAACAAATATGCCACCGTATCCTTTAACTATTCTTCTATTTCTATAACTAACCATGATCAGAGGTCTTTAATCAATGTGCCCGTAGGCAAGTTACCTCATTTCAATGGAACTAACTTTGCCAAGTAGAAGCACTTAATGAGAGCCTATCTTATAAGTCTTTACCTCGGCATTTGAGAGATTGTTTGCAATGGATTTGAGTCACCGGTTGATCCCAAGAACCCAACACTAGAAGAGATGAGAATCAATCATCTCAATGGTCAAGCCACAAGTGTGTTGCTTAGTGCCTTGGATGGTGATGAGTATAATGGCCTCATTTGGCTTGCTGAAACTTGGCTAAAACTGGCTGAAAACACTATTTTGGTTGAATTGTTGTGAGAGAAAAAATACTGTTTTGGCTGAAAAAAATAAGCCGAACAAGCCGGTTTCTGGGTAAGCCGAACGGGGCCAATAGAGTGATTGGAGTTGATGTTGCTAAATAAATATAGGACACTTTGCACCTAGCACATGAAGGGGGTTGACAAAGTGAGAAAGGCAAGAATTGACTTGTTGATGTCAAAGTTCAACCGGTTTGTAATCTTAGATGGAGATGGACCACAAGAGATGTTTGATAGGTTGATGATGATGGTGGGCAAGATTAGAGGCTATGGCTGTGATGAGCTAGATGATCATAAAGTTGTCAAGATTATGTTGAAAGCTTATTCACCTAGAAATGGGACCGTAGTCACTCTAATTATAGACAAGAAGAAGTTTGAGTACTTCACACCAAATGATGTACTTGGGAGGATCTTGACCTTTGACATAAAAAGAGAAGAAGCAAATAAGAGGAAGAAACTTAGAGAATTGCAAGCAAAGTTAGAGGGCATCAAGATCAAAGATGTAGCTCTCAAGACCAACAAATCAAGCAAGCAAAGCTCTACAAGCAAGTCCAAGATCAACCAACAAGCTTCAACTAGCAAGCCCAAAGCAAGCAAGCAAGTTCAAGAAAGAGTAGAGACCACATCATCTTCAAGTGAAAGTGAAAATGATGATGATCAATATGAGAAAGTTGATGATGTTGCTCTCTTTATGAAGAGGTATCAGAAGGGGCTAAAGAAGGAAGGCTACAAGGTAGTGAAAAGAAGCTTCCCAAATAAAAAAAGAGAACATGCTATAATTATGGAAGCATCAATCACTTCATTGCCAAGTGTTCATATGAGATCAAGGACAACAAATACAAGAAGGACCGTAGAAAGAGCAAGAAGTACATGGGCGAGGCTTACATTGGGCATGAATATGACTCAACTAAAGAAAGAACAAGTGAAGAGGATGAGAAGGTTACAACTATTGCTATTCACAAGGCATCCCCTACACCAAGGCTCTTCAACGACATGTCCGATGATGACTACTACTTCACTCACATTTGTCTCATGGCAAAGGGTGAGAAGGTAAAATCCAAATCGAAGGCCAAATCTTTTCCACCTTCTAGTGATATCTCTAGTAGTGATATTAGTGATAGCTCTAGTGACGATGAATTTAGTGATGAAGAAATAAACATGATAACTAAAAATTTGGATAGAAAGACCAAATTATTCATCACTAAGCTAATGGAGGATCTAGAGAGTGTCTAAGCTAAGCTAGAATATAGAGAAGAGACTCTTATCCAACAAGAGGATCTCTACATTGCTAGCAAAGAAGCTCTTGCATTAAAGTGAAGTGAGATGAAATCCTTGCGCAAGGCTTTGGCTAAAGAGCAAGAGGACCATGCTATCATAAAGAATGTAAATAAAGCTCTCAAGAAAAAGTATTGTGACTTAGATAAAAAGCACAAAGAACTTGAGATGCAATATAGCATTCTTTGGGGCAACAACTCACATCTCACTAAGGCAAAGGAAACCTCTACTTCCTCCACTAGTCAAGGTTGTGGAAAATGTTTTAATCTTGATTTGAATGTCTATTCCACTAACCTTGCAAATATAGAAGCTATAAGAAAGGAGATTGTTAGGCTCAGTGAAGTTATTGGAAAAAGGGTGGATGAGTGTGACCCAATCCAATGGCAAAAAGGTTGATGAATCAAAAGGGCCACAATTCAAGTAAGAAAGGCATCCCTCAATCAAGCATGGGCTTGGACATACAAAAGGAGCCAAGACAAATAGAAGAAGGATAGTGAATGGCTATGAGTATGTGCAGTTTGAGAGGAAGAGCTAAATTGATACAGATCAGCCTGCACAGACCGTGGCAGTGTAGCGTCCCCGTGTAGTAGTGCCGCAGTAAAGGGCGGCAGTGCCGTGCCCTGCAAAAATGGAAAGGTTACCAATTATGTTCCTAATCAAATTAAGCCCAAGAAGAAAGTGTACCAGGAGAAATATGTTTTCTAGAAGCCTAAGGAACCAGTGTGGGCCACCAAGAATAACTATGCCTATCAACCAAAGACTTATGCATATCGACAAAGCTTGACATTATGCTTTATTTTGAGGAACAACAACAGTGGGAAATTAGTTGCTAAATATGTTGAAAAGAAAACCAACATATATAGGAATACTTCTATTTGGGTTCCTAAGATTCTTGTGACTAACATGCAAGGCCCCAAGTTAAATTAGGGACCTAAATCTAGCAACTAAACTTGTTTTGTAGGTATACTACTCCGGTGGATCAAGTTGGGTGCTTAATAGTGGATGTATAAATCATATTACTGGAGAAAGGAGTATGTTCTCGTCATATTCCCCGATGACGTACTCAAATGAAAATATTGTCTTTGGAGATAATTCAAAGGGGGGTGTGATCGGTCTCGGTAAAGTTGCTATAACCCTTGAGCATTCAGCATTCAATTACAATTGTATTACATGTTGATTCGTTGAGTTACAATTTGTTGTCCATTTCTCAATTATGTGAGATGTGCTATAATTGTCTCTTTTTAGATAAGGGTGTGGAAGTCTTTAGAAGGGAGGATTCCTCTATTGTCTTTATGGATCAATTAAAGAACAAGCTTTACTTAGTTGATTTTAACAAAAGTAAAGCTAAGCTTGAGACTTGTTTAGTGGCAAAATCTAGCATGGGTTGGGATGAGGAACTTGGCCAAACTTCTAAAAGATGAACACATTCTCGGACTAGCAAATGTTCACTTTGTGAAAGATAGGATTTGTAACACTTGTCAATCCGAAAAGCAAATCAGTGCACCTCACCCACCAAAGAGCATCATGACCACCAAGCAACCATTAGAGTTAATACATATGGATCTCTTTGGACCGGTCGCCTACCTAAGTATCAGGGGTAACAAATATGGTCTTGTTATTGTTGATGATTATTTTTGTTTCACTTAGGTATTTTTCTTACATGACAAATGCCAAGTTCAAGAGAAGGTGAAGATATTTGTTAGAAGAGCTCAAAAGGAGTTCGGTCTTTCCATCAAGAAAGTGAGAAGCAACAGTGGGACTGAATGCAAGAATATGCTAGTTGAGGAGTTTCTTGATGAAGAGGGCATCAAGCATGAGTTTTCAACTCCATACACCTCTCAACAAAATAGTCTAGTAAAGAGGAAGAACCATACACTCATTGACATGGCAAGGACAATGCTAGATGAGTACAAGACACCGGACATCTTTTGGTGTGACGCTGTCAACACCGCTTGCCATGCCATCAACCGCCTCTACCTACACAAGAAGTTGAAGAAAACTTCATATGAGCTTCTAACCGGTAACAAGCCTAAGGTATCTTACTTTAAAGTGTTTGGGTGCAAGTGTTTCATACTTAACAAGAAACCCAAAATCTCTAAGTTTTCACCTAAAGTTGATAAAGGTTTTTTTCTTGGTTATGGATCAAATGAGCATGCCTACCGTGTCTTCAACAAAACCTCCAAAAGAGTTGAGATTGCGATAGACATGACATTTGATGAATCTAGTGGCTCTCAAGTGAAGCAAGATGATTCAAGTGTTGTAGGAAAGGAGGATCCACCATGTGAAGAAATCAAGCAATTGACTATTGGTGATATTAGACCACAAGAAGAAAAAGTCACTGAAGTGGAGGTTCCTCAAGTTGCTACTGCACCTATTTCCGCTAACATACCTGATGCTACACTGCAGCAAGCATCTGCTACAACTCTAGAGTGTGGTAGTGCCGCACCTACACAGTCAGCAGCAGCTGATTTGACTCTAGCTTGAGGATAAAACCTACAACCCATATTTGAGCAAGATGATGATGAAGATCCAGAAGATGAACAAGAGGCCATTGAGCATCCAAGACTAAGGCAAACCATACAATGAGATCATCATGTTGACAACATCCTTGGGAGTCTTCAAAAGGGGGTAACAACTCGTTTAGATTTAGCGAACTTTTGCCAATTTTACTTGTTTGTTTCCTCTTTCGAGCCTCTTAAGGTAGAACAAGCATTTGGAGACCTAGATTAGGTGATGGCCATGTAAGAAGAGCTAAACAACTTTGAAAGAAACCAAGTGTGTACTTTGGTGGAATGACCTAATACCAATGTCATTGGCACCAAGTGGGTCTTCCACAACAAGCAAGATGAGAATGGAGTTGTGACAAGAAACAAGGCAAGGTTGGTTGCTCAAGATTTCACTCAAGTAGAGGGCTTGGACTTTGAAGAAACATATGCACCAGTGGTAAGACTTGAAGCAATTCGAATGCTTCTAGCCTATGCTACTCATTACAACTTTAAGCTATATCAAATGGATGTGAAGAGTGCATTTCTCAATGGCCCTATTCAAGAACTTGCCTATGTTGAGCAATCACCGGGCTTTAAAGATCACAAGTTTCCCAACCATGTCTACAAACTCCAAAACATGCTCTATGGGCTTAAGCAAGTACCAAGAGCATGGTATGAATGCCTTAAGGAATTCTTGCTTAAACAAGGCTTTGAAATAGGTAAAGCTGATCCTACCCTTTTCACTCACAAAGTTAGCAAATATATATTTGTATGCCAAATATATGTCGATGGCATAATATTTGGTAGTACTAATCATTCTTTTTGTGAGGAATTTAGTAGGATCATCACCAAGAGATTTGAGATGTCTATGATGGGTGAATTGAAGTTCTTCCTTGGATTTCAAATCAAGCAAGTGAAGGATGGAACTTTTATTAGCCAAATGAAGTACACCCATGATATGCTCAAGAAGTTTGACATGGTGAATGACAAGCCTATCAAAACTTCCATGCCAACCAATGGACATCTAGATCTCAATGATGAAGGGAAAGCCGTGAATACTAAGGTATATCGCTCTATGATCGGCTCTTTACTTTATTTATGCGCATCTAGGCCCGATATTATGCTTAGTGTGTGCATGTGTGCTAGATTTCAAGCTAACCCAAAAGAGTGTCACTTAGTGGCCATTAAGATAATATTGAGATATTTAGTACATACTCCTAACCTTGGCTTGTGGTATCGTAAGGGCTCTAGGTTTGATCTACTTGGGTATTTGGATTCCGATTACGCCGGTTGCAAAGTAGATCGAAAAAGTACTTCGGGGACATGCCAATTCCTTGGACGGACCCTAGTGTCTTAGAGTTCTAAAAAGCAAAATTGTGTAGCCCTTTCCACCGCCGAAGCCGAGTATATTGCAGCCGATGCATGTTGTGCTCAACTACTTTGGATGAGGTAAACCCTTCACGATTTCGGATGTCACTTCACTAAAATCCCACTCTTGTGTGACACCAAAAGTATCATAAAGTTAGCCAACAATCCTGTAAGCCACTCAAGAACTAAGCATATAGACATTTGACATCATTTCTTGAGAGACCACGAAGCCAAAGGAGATATCAAAATTCACCATGTGAGCACCGAAAAGCAAATAGCCGATATCTTCACTAAGTCTCTTGATGAGTCAAGGTTTTATGCTTTGCGTAGTGAGCTAAATATACTTGATTCTCATAATGTGGTTTGAACTATAGCACACCTTGATTGATGAACTAGCATGGATAGGAGAAATGAATTGCAAAAGTATAAATATTATGCTTAAAATGTTTATCATAAGAAACAAGTGCATTATGATAACTGTTTGTATTGATTATTTATTGTTGATCATAGTGTGCTTGAGATATGTGTCCATATCCTATATATATAGAGTTATTTAGTTAGTACCTAAATTTGCTGTACTAGGAAGTGCGGTTGTGCTGGGCCCCGCACTATGGTAGTGTCACATGTGTCGAGCGGCAGTGCCGCACTTTGAATTTCAACTAGAAATTTAGCCCATACCAGCTATTACCGTGGGGCCCATCTTATCTCTTATTTCTACTAGCCCCCAAGGTAACTCTCCCTCATTCACCACTGTTGCACCCGCCTCCCTCTCTCCACGCGCGCACAACCAGCCACCACCGTCTCCTTGCTGCCACGCCACTGCTCTGGCTATGCCACGGCCTGCTGCTACTCTTCCTCACTGATAGCAGTAGCAACTCTAGCTCATGGATGGCAATATTCTTTTCCTTTCCTCTTCAATCCACGTGAATCAAGGTGAAACCCTAACCTAATCCCGATCTATGCTATGAAGTTCTATATTTGTTGGAAGATGGGTTTTAGTGACTGCATGATTAGGGTAGAAACTAGTTTGATGGATGAATTGAATCAAAATAATGATTCATTGGTTGAGCCTCATCTGTACCCACGGTAGTGCCGCATGTTGGGTGCGGTAGTGCCGCACACAATAGATTGAACTTGTAAATGCAGATGTTGTTCCATCGATGACTCTCTGTTTTGGTTGGATTTTGTGCACCAGATTTGTTTTTATCTTAAACATGTATCCATTTTACCTACATTATAGACAACTCTATGTATTTGTTTAGGTCTACTCATTCTGAGATTGTCTAGTGATTTAGGAGAATGTTTGAGATAGTCTAAATAGTTGAGAAGAACTAAATCGTGGGAGAGGTAAAGCACTAGGTGCGACAGTGCCGCACCCTCTGACCTAATTAGTTTAGAGTGCTTTCCTAACTTGAGATTTGAATCATCTTATCTATCTAGAGTGTTTTACAAGTGTTCTTCTATACCTCTTATGTATAGTTTCTTATTTGGACCTATATTTATTTACATAGATGTCCTCTAGAGGTGATGAGGACCAGAGAGGGAAGAGGAAGATGATAGAGCCTTGGGATAAGCAGATGCCTCATCATGGTCATGGTAGGACCACAGGGGGCAGCAACAGTGCAGCAGGTAGAGATATTGCCAGAGACAGGGGGGAGAGATCAGATGATACAAGAGGAGGAGAACCTGGAGAGGGCTTATCACACCATTCCTCTAGGTGCTTGCCCAGATACTCCACCTTATCTTGAGGAGTTTGACAGAAGCTACATCAGATAGTATTCTGAGGATGTAGTCATGAGGCGTCCTGTTGACACATGTGCTCATCCCGTGCTCAACTATGCAGGAAAGCTAAAGATGATGGAGGAAGCACGTGAGAATAATCCCTATGAGTAGCTAAAGGATTTGGAGATTGACTATAAGTTTTGGAATGAGTTCCATTCCAACTCTATGTATCTGTGAACTTTAACTCCAAGAAATATAAGGTTGTGAAGATACAGTATGTTGATTGGGAGGAGATGAAGGCAAAGAATGAGCCAGAATTCAATAAGGTGATCAAGGCTTGTGAGTTATTTGGCCTCACTAATATTATGAGCTTCACTTACATTCATGATGAGGCTAGAGTTGAGATCCGTGACATTACATATATGTGGATTGATAGGAGAAGTGCAGATAGAAAGGTCAGTGGCCTGAAGAGCTATTATTATATTCTAAACAATTTGATTAGGCATACTATCAATTCCAAGGATGGAGCTGCTTCTGATCTTAATGGATATATGAGGAATATGCTTGCTAGATTTGCTCCTGGAGGTGACAGGTTTAATGTCCCTTGCTTCATGTGGCGTGAGCCGAGGAACGCCATAGATGATGAGAGAAAGGGGATACCCTATGCCCCCTATCTCATATTTATGATTGAGAGGGTCACTGGCTATAGATTTGAGAAAGATGATCTTCACACCATCTACAAAATTGAGAAGACCCAAGGAGCAGGTGCTAACAGGGTAGTGAGACGCTCTCTATCAATTGAGGACGTGCTTGAGTCATCCTAATCTAGGCCTCATAGGGAAAAGAAGATGGAGAAGTTTGGGAGATGGATTAAGGCCATTTTTACCACTTACACTTATGCAACGAGGACCGCATATCAGGACCGGTTGGAGAACCGTGAAGCCAACCGGGAGGCTAGGGAGCGTGCAAGGCTGCCACCTCTTTCTCTAGTTCAGTCACCGTTGAGGTATGATGACCTCCCTAGTCTTTCTGAGATAGATTCAAAGGATGAGGAGGAGGAGGAGCAGGAGCAACCAGAACTTGATCCTCACATGAGTTTGAGGTCCATGTTGCAGTCCATGAGGAGGAGCACCAGGCATGAGCGCCACACTTCGACCACTCATCACCAAGGGAGGGCGATTGTGTCTTCTTCTTCCTCCTCCTCTGATGATGATGATGATGGTGGAGAGGAGAATGTTGTAGGTGCTAGTAGAGCTGCTAGTGGGGATGATGTCGATTAGGACACCATCCAAGAGGATAAGGAGTGAGTGTTGGTTTTTCTTCTTTTCTTTTCTTTTTGGTGCGTTATGCCAAAGGGAGAGAAAATTAGAGGGGTCAATAACTTTTTCGACGCCATGGAGGTTGTTGCAACTAAAAGTCATGTTCGTATCCGTTTAGAGTAGTCTTCGTTAGGTGAGAGTTTGAGAGTCTATTAGAAACTCTATTTATGTAATAATGCTACTTAAGTACTTTTTATATGTGTGGGATATGGACATATATTAATCTATGCTGTCGATTGTGATATAATTATGCTAGAATGTATATCTTTATATGTATCACATGTTGTGTGGTGTCTGTTCTGATCTATGCTATTACAGCAAGTGCGGCAGTGCCGCACCCAGCTGCAACAACAAACTATGTTGTGCATAAACTGTTATTTGTATCACGTTTTACATACCTGACATAGTATTTAGCACCCAACAGTAGCATGGATGTAGGGGGAGTCCCATCACTTTCACTAAAATGTGAATCTTGGCTTCTTATGCCAATTTAAGAATTCAATTCTCTATTCACATACTTAGGGGAGGCTCTACACCCATGGCTAAAAAATCTCAGTATTTATTTCATATCTTTTATAAGCTCTAATTGGGTTACCATCAATCACCAGAAAGGAGGAGATTGAAGGTGCAATCAAGCCCTAATTATGGGTTTTGGCGATAATGACCACATAATTAGAGAACTAATGAGATTTATCGAGATGACAAGCAGAGAATTCATATTCGAGGATGCTACACGAAATAGAGGAGCCTCCAATTACAAATGTAGATGGCTTCAAACTCAAAGGAGGTTTAAATTTATTTATATTTTAAATTTGAGTATAGCAAAAACCGTACTATAAAGGAGGACACAATGCTTAAGCTAATATATGCTACTAAGTGCTCAAACATACACATGCATCCTCAGATTCACAGCCAAGACAATATACATTTTACTCTTACCCTTGCTATCTTTCATGGTGCGGCGCTGCCGTACTTGAAGAGAGGCACTGCCGCACTTAAGCCACGACACTGTCGTGACTTAAGTGACTGTTGGGGCTGAGGGGGTATTTATACCCATCCTTTTTCTCCCCAACGTCTCTCTTCCGGCTCCTGCTCATTTCAGTTGGTTCAAAACAGAAAATGAGCTCTCTCTCTCTCTCTTCCTCCATTGTTGACCTCAAGTTCCTAAGCAAATCTATTGATTTCCCCATGAATCATTGAGGAAAAATGGTCCAAAACTCGATTAGAGAGCAGCTCCATTGATTCCCCAACTCGATAGAGCACTTGGTTCACGTTTTGACCGGTGGTTGTGTTTGTTAGTCTTGAAGCTTGGCTCCTAGCCGGCTAGAGCGTCGCCCGTGAAGCTTGCCAACTTGTGTGGCAGGTCCGGAAGGTTTGTAACCATCTCTTGAAGTTAGTAAACCCATCCCTCATCTCAAGAGTTAAGTCGCTTGATTTGAAAACGAGGAAGGGTTGGAAAGCCCTAAGCCTTAGTGGTTAACCTCAACAATGTGGAGGTAGGCAAGCCTTGGTGGCGAGCCGAACCACGGGATAAATTATTGTGTTATTTGTGCTTGATTTACATTACTTGCATAACATATTGTGATTGAGGTGATTTCTAGGGTTTCTACTTGATCTACTTATGTGTGGTGTTCCTACCACTTCTAGAACTTGATTTGTGTTTGTTATACCTGCAGTAAGCTAGGAAATTTCTCCGATCTAAGTTTTCATTCACGGATTTTGAACTGTGACTCGAAGTTGTCTACAGGTGCGGTAGCGCCGCTATTCTGGTCCGATAGTGCCGCAGTCCGGCAGTGCCATCCTCCAGACCGGTAGTGCCGCAGGGTGAATTTGGTAAAAGTTTGAGTGTTTATTTTGACAGACCTATTCACCTCCCTCTAGGCCAACCAAAGATCCTACATATATGTACCGTCACTGTCAAGCAGACAGTTCTATGACAATGCCAAATACCCTACGCGATATATATCTACTAATCACTGTCCTACGCGACATATGACGTAGATCAAATTGACATCCTCTTTGAGGTACGGAAAATATCTTGCAGATTGCTTATGCGGCCATCGAACCGGTCTACATACTTAAATTATGCATCTTGAATTGTACTGGAAGTACATATATTCGAAAACATACACGCATACGTACATGAACAGTGCATATATGCACATAAAATTCAAGATCCATCCACTGATGCGCCGCCAGCATGGAAGCTTACAACGGTGAAAAATTTGCATGTGAAGCAAGTAATTAAACAAATAACATATACATATGTATATATATGTTGATGATATTAAATAACTTGCACGGGCATCTTTTGGTTATCGCACACCGACCTCTATGTCGTGGAGTCCTGAAGGCACACCGTCATCGAATCTGTCACGTTTGTGACACATTAGATGATCCGATTCTAAACGAATCTGCCAATAGTATGCATGGCGTCCTCATCAAACACTCGAAAGGCACGAAGCTAATACCCAATTAATTCCGCGACCCTAGAAGGCCGTGAGAGTACGTGTCGTCTTCCTTTTGAACTACCACGAGTGCCACTGCATGGCACTGCACCATCACGTATTTGCGTGAACTAGCAAACTGCCGTATGTCTGACCATCATCCGCTGTGCATGGAATGCGACACCGCTGCCTGCAACGTGCTCGCCCTTATGCGTGCACGGTTCCGCTTATAGCCGCCGCACGTTCTAGCCGCTAAATGTGCTGGACTTTGGTTTGGGTTTTTTCTGAACACGTTCTAGCCGGCTGAGCATGGTCCGATCCAACCAAGAAGCGGTAGACAATGACGACCGAGCAAATTCATCAGAAATTAAAACAATAACCCAGAAGCGTCCTTATTCAAGGAATACCTCATGGACTTCACAAAGTTTTTTTTTGAGGAAGCTTGAAATTGAAATTTCTCCCAGAATAGCACGTGTTGCAATTATGTATATATGCCATGTGTATTTTCTTTTGACACTACGTAGAAAACCCTTTCCAGGGGCGGTTGGTAACGCTCTGTAGGGGCGGTTTTACCAGCCGCCCCTATGAAAGGGTGGCTACAAATCAATTTGTAGGGGCGGCTGGTGTTATTAGCCGCCCCTACAAATCGATTTGTAGGGGCGGCTGGTACTGTAGCCGCCCCTACAAATCGATTTATAGAGGCGGTCTGGGAACACCAGCCGCCCCTATAAATCGATTTGTAGGGACGGCTACAGTACCAACCGCCCCTACAAATCATTTTTCCAGCAAAAAAAAATAAATTTACAATTCAAATTCGACCGGAACATATATTTTTCAATTAGCATTAAAGATAAACAAGTAAACTAACCAACCTTGTTCTGCCTCAAAACCATATGAACTTTAACTATGTCAGATATATTTACATATGGAGCAAACCATTTTTATATGGAAAGGGAATTTTCATAATTTCGTCAAACATATCATAGCCGCACACAAAGAACTCAGACTAAGAAAAAAATAGAAATACAAAGTAAGGCAGATTGCATCATCTTTGCCTTAAACCACTATAGGAATGTATAGAAATTACTGAGTACACCAAGTTTTGACCACTGGTGTGCTTAAAAAGATGCTTTACCTGCATTATAAACTTCAAATAGTTGTTGATAGCATAGAGAAAAGCAGGTACTGCAAGAAGAACATTATTGCGACCAGCCTGGCCAGTGAAGAAGGATGGTTAGTGTGGTGGACAAGATCACTAAATTCGTATAGTAATATTTCAGAGCAAATCAATTGAACCTATGGACTACAGGAAGTAGTAAAAGATTCATTGTACAGTTCTGTAGAAGTTTACATGAGCTCTCTAGTCAGATGCGATATTATGCATCAAAATGACAGCATATGGACAGGTAATCAAGGTCCTATTCTCTTCAGAACTAGCACGCATTTCCAACATATGGGTTTTCCAAGAGAACTATAAACTCAAGATACAAATCCGGAAGGAATTGATCTTATCCAAACTATAAACATGGCATAGTTTCAGTCTTGCAAGTCATATTACCTGCATAAATATTGATACTGTGAGGAGTGGCTTGTCTCCCACCTTTAGACGTCTAGCCTGCAAAAGAAAAAAACCAACTCAGTAAGCAAAGCAAAGACTGGAAAGGGATGAGCAACCTAGATACAGGTGCATATGCATTACAACGCGTAGTTACATTTAAATATCAATATATACCGTAGGAACAATTTTTTGTGAACCTTGACAGTGATGTGAGATGGGCATATTGAATCCTTTCTAAATCAAAATCCTACTGTCAAATTCTTACTAAGTTAGAAGACAAAATCAACTACAGAAATAGGTTATCAGGTATGTAGTGTTGAACTTAGTCACCTCTGCTGCTCTTTGGAGCTTATGGAAGCTAAGAGATGACCTTTATTTTCAGAATGTAGGCTGGAAAGGGATGGATATCCTACTGAACAAGATTGCTTTTATGGCACAGAATTGGCTAATTTGTGCCCGGAGAACAAAAGGGATGCTCTGTCAAGAATTGTTCTGGAGATCAAGAGGAAAGCTTCTATAACTCTGTGGCTTCCTCCCTGAAGAACATGGTGGGTCTGAACGTGTCTCTAGAGAAGTTGCAAGTGATGGGACAGGATGCAGAGTTATCTCAAGATGAAGCCGGAGCTAGTTCCTCCTCCGGGTGCAATCCAAGACTGGGGTGCCTGCAGGCTGGTTTGAGTTTTTGTCTGTCAGTCTTGTATGGGTGTGGTGCAGCATCTGTAAGTCGTTCTGTTGGTTAGCCTGTGGTGCAGCCGACGGGTGAATTGTCCAGAACTGTGGGAGATTTTGCTGTTTTCAGTTTTTAGGGTCAATCAGTAGGTTGAGGTGCATCAGGTCTATCTGGAGTGTGAGGATTTGGTGGATGATACTTTCAGAGCTGTAAGGATTTTGCTGTCTTTTAATGAAAGTTAAAAGACAGGGGGCATCAGCCATTGAACTCTAAAAAAAGTGCAATATTGAAGCATCTCAAAGTAAGTCCATGAAATATCTGAAAGATATGATCGTCAATAATGCAGAACTACCAGGAACTTTAGAGTATGAGAAGTTTAAGAAAATCATATACGGTGTTCCTTTAATTCAATTCTGGAGAAATTATTGAGCACTTTGGTGCAGTCTATCTCATATAAGAACTACTAATTGACACATGACTTAGGAGGAAGCAGCTGGTGAAAGAAACAGCTTACATTTTTTCAATCTTTTTCTTTTGGTCTTCTGTTGGGGGTGGAGGAACATATGATGCAGCATCAATGATTGCCTGTTCAAGATAGATTTGTGGAGTAAGGCAAGTGATCTAGCCCTAGAAAAAAATTGAAATGGAAGAAGCATACCTGTACTTTCTGCAATGCATCTTCAATGTTGCCCCTAAGATGACAAATCGTATCAATTGCAATAAAAGAGTGTAAGGAAACAGTAGTTACATAAGGAGGTTTCTTTTACCGCTTGTAATATTCGTTCCTTGATTCTCTCCCCAAGCCAGTGAGCTTGCTTAACATTGAATCGCATGTCAACCTTTGTGTTAACTGTAAGATGGTAGTGGGACTTTAGAACAAAGAGGCAAAAATTAAGCTGTGACTTATAGGCAGGACATGCCTGCAAGGGAGATCGAACAATCAAGAAGCAACATAGCAATGAGCTTTGCCTACCCAAACTAGGTTATGATAAAAAAACTCTTCTCAACAGGAGAAACCTTTATTAACATTCTGACCACCAGGACCACCACTTCTTGCAAAATTAACAGTAACATGATCTGCAAATAAAATGGAGTTAGAACAAATTTTGGCAATTCAAGCACTAATTAGACATGGTCATCAAATTTCAAAAATCATTTCATAACACTGAAAATATTTCATGTTGGACCCATATAATTATCGAGACAGGAAACCACCATAAGTTCTAATTACATGGATATTATCGTCTTCCAGTCCCATCTATAGTTCTACAGATATTGCAGTTGATGACATACCAAATCCACTTAGGTTCGTAGAAAGAGCTCTCAATCGTCTTCTCTTGCATAGGTAACATCTTCATCTTCAACAATATGTGACAAGAAAATGCATTCTCAATTGCAACTAACCCAGAACATCACAGAAGATGTTGTGTTTATATTGTCTTATGAACACAAAATACAGTTCGAGACATTGATTTACAAGCCAAAACTCATTATCACCTCATAGAAAGAGCTCTCAATCGTCTTCAGATGTGGTGGTGCGGCATCCTCGCCCAGGAGCACAGTTCCATTATAAACTTTAGGGAAAAAGACAGATGAGTTCACATCAGAAGAAACCGGTTGCATGAGTAAACTTTAGGGAAAAAGCAAAGTTTATGTACAAAAAAGCGAGAGCATTATTGGTTCAGAAATGGAAAGGTCACTATTGATCCCAGTATAGAACATAGACACCTTTAGTTCCATATTCCAATTTCCAACAGATATTTAAATGGATAATGAGATTTATATGAGATTGATAAGCTTCCAACAAACTCATAAATCAAAATCTCCACACTGTGAATACCAACCTTTATCGATGGGGGTAGGCATACATGGATCGGGAGTTTCGCTGGCTCATCATCGTGGATCCATGGATCAGGAACTTCGCTGGTGAAGGGGAGTTGGAGTTGCCATCGGCCGGCAGCCGGTGCGAAGGGAGTGGGGGTGAGGAGAGAGGATGCCGAACAAAGTAGGTTGCCGCCACCATGAGTGGCGCCGCCCCACGTGGGAGTGGAGAGGACGTCGCCGCTGGTGGACGGAGCTGTCATAGCCGCCATCGGTGATGAAGGGGAGTGGCATGGCAGCGGATCCAGGAGGGGAAGGTGCCTGCCGCCGCCGCCATCCGTGGGACTTGGTTGGGGATCTAGATCGTGGTACCTGAGGCTGATGTGGGAGGCAGTTCTTGCGACGGGGTTTGGAGGGACAGGGGGGAGAGGCCGCCAGCGTACGTTTGTGGTGGTGCAGCATCCTCGCCCAGGAGCTCCCACCACCAGAGGGGAACATGTTGAGGGAGGAGGCATCGTAGGCAGTTCGATCTGGGCCAGAGGCTTCGTGGGAGCCCCATTATCAGATCTGGCGGCCGCTGGACTCATGAGCCACCATGCCTAGATCTCGGCCTCCATGAAGCCGTTGTGGTTGGGGGATGGGGAGGGATGGTGGCGGCGGAGGAAGAGGGGAGGTGCGGCAGCGGCGTAGGTGTAGGGAGGAAGAGATGGCGGAGGTGGCGACGGTGGGGACGAGAGAGAGAGAGAGAGGGGAAAGGATCGGAGGGGAACGGGACTGGGGACTGGGTAGCAGCCGAAAGGCAGGAGATATTTTTCCTATGAGTGATTTGTTGGGGCGGCTCATGATTGAGCCACCCCTACAAATCTTAACACTGGAGGCGGCTGCTGAGTGAGCCGCCCCTACAAATTGATTTCATTTGTAGGGGCGGTTCGTATTATTAGCCGCCCCTACTGTGTCATTTGTAGAGGCGGCTGGTCTAGTTGCTTCCGAGCACGTCACTGTATATGTTGTACTTCTAGAAGGATCATGATTACATATAACAACTATGAAGTAGAGCATGCATGAAGCTGTAAATGTCAAGCATAGAAGCTATGACATGTAAGAATGGATAAGAATTAGAATATTTAAGGTTTTCTTGAAGAAAGAACTTAAATCATGTGCTTACAGACTTATTTTGTCTTTGAAATTACTATCTTGAAGTATTGGTACTAATGGTGGTGGTGCATTAAGTTTTAATTCCCGTTGAATTAAGTGGTTCTCATATACTCATAGAAGAGTGAATGGTTAATTTATTAGCTTTAAGACTAATATGAAGCATTTAATATTCTTAGTTACAATTTTTCTTGCAGCAATATGTGTCAATCTTGCATGGAATAAATAAGATTTATATGTGTTGCATATTAAGAATTGTCTATTTTTGCCTATCTAAATAAGTTTTGCAATGATTTATCCACAAAGAAGCCTCAATTAACCATGAATGTTATAGTTCTTTGTGCACTACTACCATGTAGGTAGAAGGGAAATTGAATTTCCTAGAAGCACATGAATAATTGGACTATACTGACATATGAACTAATCTTAGAAGGATCAATTTAGCCAAGAAATAGTATATTCCATAAACTAAGTATTTAATACTTCAGCCTAGAAACTAGAAGTTTATGTCCTACCCTAAATTTTTTGTTACACTAAATAGTATACTGGATATGTGAATTTCATGCCAGAACCATTAAATACTAGAAGTATGATTGAATACTATGGAACATTTGAAATGATTATTCACAGATGCATGAAGCTTATTACTACTTGAAGTAATTATGGCATGAAAAGGGGAGGAATTTTGGGTAAAAGTATAAGAAAATATGGGTAATATATATTTAATAGGCATAGCCTTTCTAAATCTATCTTTAAGTGCATGTATCAGGACTTAAAGTTCTAGCCACGTCCCTTCCGGCCGAATTAACTTTCTCTACATTGCACTAATTGCAAGCAAGCTTATGTCTTTGTATTTTGTTGTTATCTATTACGTTGGTTGAATACCAACATTCCACATTACACATGAATGTGTATCACTATATTGTGCTCTCATCGAGCTACAACTATCTCCACTCCTGCATGAATATTAGCATAGCAGCTATATTTGTAGCTAGTAGCTACCTTGCACTTCCCTCATAATTAGATTGGCTAGCTAGTATGCTATGTCTATAGTTTCCGTTGAACTAAGAAATATCTTGCTTTCAATGAATCGTATGTATAAGCGATATAAATTGGTCTAGGGCCAAGTAGCCTAAGATCAGGGGGGAGTTGCTTAAATTGTAATTGGCTAAATGGAGAAGTGACCCAATTGAATGGGCTAGATTATAGTGGGAATTGAGTTGATAGATGAAACACTTATGATGATTTGGGATTTATGAAGAAAAGACATTTGGAGAATTTTGCATTAATGGCAATTATAAAATTCTAGAAGAAATTCCATGTGAATTTGAATGTTGCGTATTTTATACATTTAAAGTATATGGTTTATTTTTTTATGTATGAGTAATTGGATCATTTTTTTGGCTAAACAATAAAGAAGCTAGACCTTGAAATAGTTTTCTAAACCATGATATGTGCAAATCAAGGGGAGAACTGTAACACCCTAGGTGTTAGCTTTGCATAAATTGACTTGCATTGCATTAGCATGAGCATTGAGCATTCATATATAAGCTTTTACAATTGAAACATGTGATTGAAACATATGCAACATTGCTTGTTATTTTATGTTTCCTTGTATATATGCATATGATCATGAGTGAATACATGTAAATGATGGATGTGAGTCACTAAAACATATTAGCTACACTTATGATGACTAGTGGAACAATGTTCATGAAGATCATTTTGTCTAATCAAGTACTTAAGTGATGCTATGTGTGTTGAACTGGGAAGCTCTATGTGTAACCAATGCATGAAATGATTGTGTGACCTTACAAATAGCTTAAACATGTTTAGAAGATCATTATGAACAACTTTGGTATTCATGGTTAGTGCTAAATTGGTCACTAAGTCATAGTTCATGTAAAGGTCATCTTGTGAATGTAATGTGTTTGACCAAGTTTGAACCATATGATAGAGACCTTGCATGGAGGTGGTCACTAAAGCAAAGTTGTAGTATTTGACAAGAGGAAAAACTTTTATTTTGGGTCATAGACTAGTTTAGCTCCTAACATGCTTGAATTAGGCTCACAAGATTCAACAATTTACTGTTTTCAACACTTAGCAAATTTCGCTAAGTCATTTTCACTGACAGTGCTGACAAGCTCACATTGGTGATGATATTACTTAGTTTTGGTTGAGATTTAGCACATGATTCTTTAAGAACAATTGGAGCTGGTACATAGGTCTATAATTTATGTTTAGGTTGTTTGCACTAACAAGCTACGAGCCAAGAGATTTTGCTGCTTGAAATCGCGCTGTCAAGCTTGCATCGTGGGCACTGAACTGAACTGAACCTGGCCTTTAGTGGCCGACCAGCCAATAGGCATTGCCCGCCATGTGGTGGCCAGCCATGGCCGCGTGTCCCATCTGGCGGCCGTACGCCGGCATCGGGCCTGCTCATCAGACCTCGACGGCCAGCACGCCCTCCGTGACTCGTTTAAGTCACCACCGCGCCGATCGTTCGCCCTCACTCGCCTCCTCGTGCTCCCTTCCTCACTGCGCTCATCGTCGCCATCACAGACGCTCCGCTGAGCCCACCTGCGCTCACCGCCGCCACATTCTCCAATCCATTGCGCCCATAGCTCCGCCTCACTTTGCTCTGCCTTTCCCGCATTGCAGCGTCCACAATCACATCATTGGTAAGCCATATTTTGCCTTGCACCACCATGGGTGTGCCTTTGCCGGAGCTCCACCATGGCCACCGCCGTGGCCATGCTTCATCGGAGTGCCTCAAGCCACCTAGGATGCCTAAATAGAGTCGCCTGGTCACCATGATGCTGTAGCGCGCCCCGTCTGGCTTCGCCGTGGTTGGTGATGACTGGCACACCGTAGAGCAGTGCCACCATGCCACCATGGCCGGCGACGAGCATGCTCCGCCACACCTTCACTGCCACCACCTAGGTCATTAAACGCGCACTGCTCCGTAGAACACGTAGGTTCACTTGTCTCCGCCAGCGAGCTCACCGACGACGAGCTATGGCCAGTCCACGTCAAATCCGCGCCACTACCCTATTTCATTTCACTGATGTGTGGGGTCACTGACCAGCGGGTCCCAGGCGATAGTGACTGTGAAGCTTAGGTTAGTTCATTTATTTCCTGTTTTATGTGCAACTTTGAAAAATGGATAAGTTGAGCTATAGAGATCCAAATATTGTGAACTAAATTTTGTAGTGTTTCTTAGGAAGTGTAGTATTTATGAACAATATAATATTAGCTTTTGTAGTAGAGTTTCTAGAAGATTTAAAATGAAACTTGAAATATGTTTTTAAATGTATGTAAACTTGTTTAATTTATATCTAGAGATCATGTGCTCCAAAAATTATGAAATTTATGTGGTGAGCTGTTCTTGATAAGTATAAGCTCTGGTAAAATTTGAGGGCCATAGCATGAATAGATTTCTAGTTATAGATTTTCCTTTTATAATTAGGTGATCATTGTGTGAATTTTTATAAATTAATTATGAATCCAATACTCATGAAATTTATTGGAGGTTGTCCCATTACCATATGGATACTAAGAAAAATATAAAATCTATTGCTTGACACTTTTCACCAGGGTTTCCTATTTATGCTATTTTAAGCCTTTATGCCTTATCATTTTTGCATAGGATGTTTTACTTGGTAAAATGGCATGAAACTTTTATAGTAGTCTATTGGTAGCACTAGTAAGCCACTATAAAGTTTTGAGAATTTATGATGCACCTTTAGTATATGTTTATTATTTACCCTAATTATTTAATTAAATTAATAAAGGCTTTAAATAATTAGATTATGATTAAGCATGATGTTTTCTATGGTTCTTATGATGCATAGTAACTGTTGATGTCATTGGTAAGTCTTAGAAGCCATTGATGGGGTACAAATAACTAATTATCGCTTTATCATTCAAATACAAGACTGCATGTATAGTTTTGATTGTGTGGATGGTTTCGTATGGATAATGGTCTCTGCTGTAAAAATTGTTAATAAAAAGAGTTGTAGATAACTTACTAATCTATTTTATGTTAAATTTTCATAGCCATAGGACTTAGAGTTTTTGAGTTCTAGCTGTTACAAGTTTGCTGTCCGAAAGGTTTACTTTCTGGACAGATTTGATTGAATGATTTGTTTACCCTACATAACTCTTGAATCACAGTGAAGTATTAAAAGAAAGTTGTAGGTAATTTTATAAGCTTTCTAGAAAGTCCAAGATCACCACAGTTGGATAAGTAGAACTTCAGTTATGAGTAAAACAAGTAGCTGCTGTTTTGCGGTATAGTAAATGCATTGTTGAAGTAGTTGATTAAATAATCAAGAAGAGATATGCACATACTCAGTAAAATGTGATGCACTTGTTATTACTTTAACACCATGTTGTTAAGAATACTTACAAGAATCCATTCATCATATATCACCATACTATACTTGTCAACATGAATGCATTCGCAATATCTTATGTCATACTCATGCATCTAGGATCGATGGAGGATATAACGTTGTTGGAGTTCAATGAAGGAGAGGAAGGGGACCAGCAGGAGATTCCTCAAGCCGTAGCTCCCAAAGGCAAGGAGTAGACCCCAGAAGAGCTTCTGGAGTGCCCTGACCACCGCCCCACTTCCTTTCTGAAAGGCAAGCCTCGAAGCATTCTAAGTCTCTCAGTATTTTATAAAATATTACTCAAGTCCTTATGATTGATGTATTAGGTTATAAGAGTTGATTGGAACCACTTGATGTATATAAATTCCTTGTCTAGAAATATACCTTTAACTCTGTATAGGTCTAGGATCGAATATATGCTTAGCCATGCTTAGACCGGTAGAAGCCGGGTGATTTCCTGTCACCTGCGAGATATAGGTGGATACCGAAGCACGGTTGGCTATATTTGCTATCGTGGAAAAGAACCATAGGGTAATGTAAATCAAGGTTGGACGGAGTCTATGGTAGGTTGACTCATGTGATTCTGTCTGTGCCAATTAAGGACTGTACCATTGTTGGACCTTTTGACAAGATTGAACGTATGCCTATCACTTAGCTAGTCGGATGACTCGTTTCGACCGTGAAGCCGAGTAGCTCAACTCTGGCCGGGCCTCGCTCTATAAGAGTGCACACTCTGGATGGTAGTAAGGATGTGTGGGGAGCCAGATTGAGCCCAAGGGTAGGCTGGGCCTGAACGTCCTGGCATTTGGTTGTACCTGATTGTGCGGCGCTGGGCGAACCCGCGAAATGTGTACTTGAGTTGTACCAAAGGTGACCTAAGGCTATCATGGCTGGAAGACCCGGGTTTGTGTTAGGAATAAATTCCCAGCTAGTTGAAATCGATTCAAATCGCCGTCTCTCCCGGATAGTGAGAAACTTGGCTAGATCCAACCTCGTAGTAACTGTATTATGGAATATGATGGTTCAGATAAACATGAAATTACAATACCTGCTATGGTTACTATTGTATGCTCTTAAAATGATATACCACATGTTAGGCATAGGATAGTTGCTAATTTAGAGATGGATAGTCATAATTAACTTGATAACATAATTATAATTATATAACCGAGTTAATCACCTTTTATGCAAAATGTTATCAAGCTATCTCCACTTATACAACCTTGCATGATCCTTGGAGTCATTTTATTTCTGGTTTATGACGGGTAAGTCTAGCTGAGTACCTTGTCGTACTCAGGGTTTATTTCCCATTGTTGCCGATGGCACTATGTACCATGGTTATTGCAAGAGTTGCTTCTATCCCGCTGTGGATGAGGAGTAAGCCTTGGGCAGGCTTCTTATTTAATCCTTCTACCTACTTTTGTGGACTATGATTGTATGTTGGCACTGTATCAAACTATGTTGGCAAATGCTACTTTCAAACTTAATTTGCTTCCACTTTTATCTATCAAACTTGGTTTATAATAACTTTGTTTCATACTCTGATGATGATGGAAATGTATCTGTGAACTTTATGTAATATGTGACATGTATATTGAATCATGTATGATCTTGGTTGTTGTGAATCGTTTATCGAGACTCGTCGTGGTATTCGATGGACTACCGGGTTTATATGGGTTCAAGTATGACAGTGTGACTGCTTGCGGGCTGCCATTGTACTTGTGCTCTTATAAATTGGTCGGTTCTGCGACAGCTGGCATCAGAGCAAGGTTCAACGTTAATTGTCACATGTGTATTTAAAACAAAAGTTTTTGTTTTCCAAAACCCTCTCTAGCAACTAATAGCTATATAAATAGGTATTTGAAAGCTAAAGTGTGCTAGTGATCACTTTCCTTATGCCCAAGTTAAGGACTATTAGGTGGCTATTTAAGTACTAACTTGGGGGTTTTAATTTCGTCATCCATACGGCGTGCTATTGTATGGATGCCATTCACTTGAATGGTAATGTATGAATCAAATGCCTCTACGCCAAGGTAAGTTGATGAGTGGCATGACCGCAAGATGTGAGCGTGTGGTTGGGGAGAGTTAGCTTTGGTATGACTATGTATGCATGCTTGCATGTGTATGTGGTGCGTATTTAATTGTGGGTATAAACTATTATCGGGTAGCTTTGATACGGAAATATATGTATGGGTATACATATATGGAAGTATTTAGATTTACATTCTACATATTTAATTATGGGATGGGCTGAAATGAAACTTTTATGCAGGTACACTAACAACAAAACGTGTAGCTTGACTAGTTACGCTATATATGAGAGAACACATGTATGCTACCGTATATGTCGTTAGAAATAATTTTTCCTAAGTTTGTGAGGACGTACGGAACGAGCATGCATCATGATAATTATCATTCAAATAATTACATTGTTCCTCCCCTTATAAATTTCTTACTCGGTTATGTAACTCTTATCCATTATGGCCTTATCTCACAAAAAGTTGTACATGTTGATGGTACAGATAGCAGCACCAGTTGGATGTGAGAATTTCCTGATGGTTTTTGGAACGCTTACTCTACTACGGAGAGTTTTGCACTTTGCGGGGTACCATGAACCACCCCTTTATCATTGGAATGAAGAGTACTTGGAGGGGCAACCATGGTACAAGGTGCGGCTAACTATACCAGCCCGCATACAAGCACCCTTCTAGTAGGAGTGGAAGGCAGAATCAGAAGGGAAAACTCCTTGGGAGGCTACCCAAGTAGTGGCCTTTGAGGTTTTGAGTCAGATCTGTCAGCAACATGGGGATGTACTTACTGGTAGTGCCACGGGTATGTTTCCTTAGGTGGATCCGTCCACAATAATATGGGAACAACGCAACCAAAATGCATTGATCTGAGATCGGGATAAGCGGGCAAATAGCTATAGTCCCGCTATGAGTGCCATGTTTGCGGTGATGAAGATGTTTTGTACACGCTAGGACACCAGGGATTTCTAGCAGGAATCATACACCACTTGTATGGACAAGCTCATGAGAGCTAAAGCCGCACAACATAAGCTCAAGAAGTGTGTGCACAAGCAAAAAAAAGCCACAAGTAAAGCCCAATGGGAATCTGACCAAGCCTATACAGCTTTGGGCACTCTCCATGCCCAAATGGAGCAAGTGGAGCAACAGAGAGCAGCAACCCAAGAAGCAAGAGCTGATGATCAAGCATTGCTTATAGGACTGTAGGAGCAGTTGGAGGCCGCCCATGCTGAGGTGTCCATAGCTAGATGGCAGCGAGATGCAGCAAAAAACCATGCCGTTGCAGTAAGGATAGAACGAGATAGGCACCGCAACATGAGTAACACGCAGGATCGTGCTGAAAGGGGCTTACGTCAGCAGCTTGCACAGGCTCAACTTCAAGTGATGAACCTTCAGCATGAGGTGCACTATTTGAATAACCAGCTAAACCCAATCCTTGATGGGGAAGAAGATGGTCCTAATATGGAGGAAGATGAAGATGAGGACAAGGAAGAAGGGGAGCCTGAGGAAGGAGATGATCCTATCTCTAACCTCGATAGTGATCATGATGAGGATTAGATCACCTAGAGCTTAGTAGAAATGCTTAATGTATCATCGCTGGTTATGTAATGGACCTGTAGTTTGAATTTGGTGTTGGTGATTGGACTATCATGTAATATTGTTATTTGCATGACTATCGCACGTTTGGTTAAATGCTAATGCAAATTCCAGTTGATTTATCAGTGATCATGATTTGACTATTAACGTGCTATGAGTCCGATAAGTGATCAAATTGGTGGTATCATGTTGCAAGCATAAATTATTATACCTCTGTTTTTATTGTATGAATTTGAGATTGTCTCCAGTAATTTCAATTGGCATGATTATAAATTCATCTGTAATCTTTTGATATCAACCAATAATCGCTTATTGTTGTAACTTCACAGATGACTTGCACCCGTGCAGGAGCTAGTAGCAGCTGTGATGGCAATGACGGTGACTTACCACCACCGCCACCGCTGTCTGCTCAGGAGTTCCTTGCCCAATTCTTGGGAAGCCAAAGGACAATGGAGGAAGCTCTGCGCCTCATCGTGTAGAACACTGCTCGTGCCCACCCACAGCAACAAGGGCCCGAGCCTAACCAACATAGTACCTTTAAGGAATTTCTAGATACAAAGCCTCCATCTTCAAGGTGGCAGAGGAACCACTACAAGCGGACGAGTGGCTCAACACTATTGAGTAGAAGTTTCATCTGCTAAGAGTCGCCGAGTACCTGAAGGCTGAGTATGTGTCCCATCAGTTGCAGGGACTAGCAGGGATCTGGTGGACATATTTCTTGTCCTCTCTGCCTGCTAATGTGTGAGTAACATAGGAGCAGTTCAAGTTGGCCTTTTGAGAGCATCACATTCCCCCAAGCCTAATGCACATGAGGGCGACTGAATTTATGAGGCTCACCCAAGGGACAAAGACCCTCATAGAATATATGCATGTGTTCAATAACCTATCTAGGTATGCTCTAGGTTTTGTGGATACCACGGAGAAGAAGATAGAGAGCTTCAAGTGGGGTCTTGGCACAAAACTGATGAAGACCATGGCAAATTCCAAGTGCACCACCTATAACAAGTTTATTAGTGATGCTCTGACCCAAGAAAATCATAACAACATGCATGCGATAGCTAAGGGTCGCAAGAGGGCAATTGAGGCAGGTGCCTCTGGATCTTCATAGTCTAGAGCTCCTATCATAGCTAGGCCACAGTTCTGCCTAGCTGCACCTAAGTTTAGGCCTCCACCACCAAAAGCTTAGAACAGCAGGCCTCAGAAAGTGTTCCATAAGGCATTCACTATTGCCTTACCTAAAGGAAATGGCAGTCAGGGAAACTCCATAGGACCTAGGAGTAATTAACCTTACTATGACTGCAATCAAGTGGGTCACTAGGCCAAGGAGTGCCCCCACCCAAAGAAGAATGCCAATTAGAATTAGAACAATCAGAGGCAGGCGAACTCAAGGGCACATCCGGGATACGTGCACTATACCACTGTTGAGGAAGTGCCCGCTGAAGAAGTTGTCACGGCTAGTATGTTTCTTATCAACAAGCATCCCGCTATTGTTTTATTTGATTCAGGAGCTTCTCATTCATTTATGAGTCAAGCATTTGCATCTAGACATAATTAGAAAATCATTGAAGTTAGCAAGGGTGGTTATAATATAAGTTCAGTGGGGGCTACTATTTCTACAAATAAGATAGTCAGAAACATGCTCATCTCTATTCTAGAGAGGGAGTATACAATAGATTTGATAGTATTGCCATGGTTGTCCATAAGTGTAATCTTAGGCATGAATTGGATGAAGGATTATGGTGTTCTCATTGACACTAGCACTCGTACTATTATGTTGAGAGAACCCAAAGGAGGGAATGCTTTTCTAGTACCACTCTCCCAAAATTTTGAACTCCAACACTTAGCTTGTGCTATCCAAACCACTACCCTTTGTGATATCCCAGTGGTTTGTGAGTTTTCGGATGTATTTCTAGATGAATTACTAGGTTTACCACCTGATAGGGATGTGGAATTTAAGATTGAGTTAGTGCCAGGTATGGCACCTATCTCAAGAAGACCTTATAGGATGCCACCAAATGAGTTAGCAGAACTTAAGATTCAGTTACAGGATTTGTTGGACAAGGGTCTCATTCAACCTAGTTCATCGCCGTGGGGATGTCCAGCATTATTTGTGAAGAAGGACAAGTCCTTGAGAATGTGTGTGGATTACAGACCACTCAATGTTGTGACCATTAAAAACAAGTACCCGTTGCCTCATATCGACATCTTGTTCGATCAGTTGGTGAAGGCAAAGGTATTCTCCAAGATTGACTTGAGATTAGGCTATCATCAGATAAAGATTAGGCCAGAGGATATACCTAAGACTGCTTTCTCCACTCAGTATGGCTTATATGAGTATTTGGTTATGTCTTTCGGACTAACAAATGCTCTTGCCTACTTCATATACCTGATGAATTCGGTATTCATGCCCGAGCTTGACAAGTTCGTGGTCGTGTTTATCGATGATATATTGATTTATTCAGAAAATGAGGTAGATCATGAAGAGCATCTGAGGATTGTTCTATCCAGATTAAGGGAGCATAAGTTGTATGCGAAGTTTAGCAAGTGTGAATTTTGGTTGAGTAAAGTGCCTTTCTTAGGTCATATCTTATCAAGAGATGGAATCTCTATAGACCCATTGAAAGTACAAGAGGTCATGGATTGGAAGGCCTCAACTTCGGTTCATGAAGTTTGAAGTTTTCTAGGGTTAGTAGGATATTATCGTCATTTCATCCTAGATTTCTCAAAGATAGCTAAGCCCATGACTAGGCTACTTTATAAAGATGAAAAGTTCAATTGGACACAAGAGTGTGAAGCAGCTTTTCACACCCTCAGGACTCTATTAACTATAGCTTCTGTTTTAGCACAACCCGACATTGAGAAGCCTTTTGATGTATTTTGTGATGCATCAGGGGTATAGGTTTGGGGTGTGTGCTCATGCAAGAAGGAAGAGTTATTGCATATGCTTCTCGGTAGTTGAGAAAACATGAAGTCAACTACCCTACATATGATTTAGAACTTGCAGCAGGTGTACATGCATTAAAAATATGGAGACATTATTTGTTGGGCAATATATGCCATATATATACTGATCACAAAAGTCTCAAGTATATCTTTACCCAACTAGAGCTAAACATGAGGCAACAAAGATGGCTAGAATTGATTAAGGACTACAATTTGGAAGTGCACTACCATCTGGGAAAAGCCAATGTTGTAGCCGATGCACTTAGTCGGAAATCTCATTGCAACACTATGGAAGCATTGTTGGAAGAGGGCTTTAATTTGTTAAATCCTGCTGTACTGCACAATATCACTATCAGTTGTTCACTTGAGAGCAAAATTATAGAGCTACAGCAAACAGATGTAGGTATAAGTCACATCAAGAGAAAGATGCAAGAGCAAGAAACCAAGCATTTCAGATTGGACCAAAGGGGTGTGCTATGGTTTGAGGACCGACTTGTGGTACCGAAAGACCGTGAGCTTAGAAACCAAATTCTGGAGGAAGCTCATTCGTCCAAATTATCTATCCATCCGGGTAGTAGTAAGATGTATCAAGATTTGAAAACCTATTTTTGGTGGACTAAGATGAAGAAGGAGATCATAGCCTATGTCGCTAGGTGCGATAACTGCAGTAGAGTAAAAGCTATTCATATGAAATCTGCCGGATTACTTCAGCCATTGTCTATTCTAGGTTGGAAATGGGAAGAAATTAGTATGGACTTTATCACAGGCCTTCCAGTAACATAGCAAGGTCATGATTCTATATGGGTCATTGTAGATTGTCTCACCAAGTCAGCACATTTTATACCGGTGAACACAACAGATTGCGTAGTAAAATACGCCAAACTATATGTTTCTCAGATCATGAGACTACATGGAGTACCCAGGACCATAATCTCAGATCAAGGACCACAGTTCATAGCTCGTTTCTAGGAACACTTGCACCAGGCTTTGGGAACTAAATTGATCCGAAGTTCGGCATACCATCCACAAACTTTAGGACAGACAGAGCGAGTGAACCAAATCTTAGAAGATTTGTTAAGAGCTTGTGTTATATCTTCCAAAGGTTTATGGGAGAAATGGTTACCTTTAGCTGAGTTCTCCTACAACAACAATTATCAAGCAAGCATCAAGATGGCTCCGTTTGAAGCCTTGTACGGCTGAAAATGTAGAACTCCGTTGAATTGGATTGAGCCCGGTGAAAGAAGATACTTTGGTATCAACTTTGTAACTGAAGCTAAAGAGCAAGTACGTATTATCCAACAACATATGAAGGCAGCTCAATCAAGACAAAAGAGTTATGCTGATAAAAGAAGAAGACCACTGACTTTTGAAGTGGGTGACTATGTGTACTTGAAGGTATCACCCATGAAAGGGGTGAAGAGATTTAGAGTGAAAAAGAAGCTTGCGCCTAGATATGTAGGGCCATACAAGATTATGGAATGGAAAGGAAATGTCGCTTATAAGTTACAACTTCCACCAGAGATGAGTGCAATATTTGATGTCTTCCATGTTTCTCAGTTGAAGAAATGTATTCATGTACCTGAAGAAGCTATTGCACCCACTAACATAAAACTTCAATCCAATTTGACCTATGAAGAAAAGCAAATTTGAGTGTTAGAAGAGATGGACAGAGTAAGACAAAGTAAGATCATTAAGTTCTATAAGGTGGTTAGGAACAATCACAGTGAACAAGATGCTACGTGGGAACAAGAGGACTATTTACGAGAGGTTTATCCCGCCTTTTTCCAAGAATGGTAGGTCTTGCAAATCTCGGGATGAGATTTTTATAAGGGGGAGGGGCTGTAACACCCTAGGTGTTAGCCTTGCATAAATTGACTTGCATTGCATGAGCATGAGCATCGAGCATTCATATATAAGCTTTTACAATTGAAACATGTGATTGAAACATATGCAGCATTGCTTGTTATTTTATGTTTCCTTGTATATATGCATATGATCATGAGTGAATACATGTAAATGATGGATGTGAGTCACTAAAACATATTAGCTACACTTATGATGACTAGTGGAACAATATTCATGAAGATCATTTTGTCTAATCAAGTACTTAAGTGATGCTATGTGTGTTGAACTGGGAAGCTCTATGTGTAACCAATGCATGAAATAATTGTGTGACCTTACAAATAGCTTAAACATGTTTAGAAGATCATTATGAACAACTTTGGTATTCATGGTTAGTGCTAAATTGGTCACTAAGTCATAGTTCATGTAAAGGTCATCTTGTGAATGTAATGTGTTTGACCAAGTTTGAACCATATGATAGAGACCTTGCATGGAGGTGGTCACTAAAGCAAAGTTGTAGTATTTGACAAGAGGAAAAACTTTTATTTTTGGGTCATAGACTAGTTTAGCTCCTAACATGCTTGAATTAGGCTCACAAGATTCAACAATTTACTGTTTTCAACACATCGCAAATTTCGCTAAGTCATTTTCACTGACAGTGCTGACAAGCTCACATTGGTGATGATATTACTTAGTTTTAGTTGAGATTTAGCACATGATTTTTAAGAACAATTGGAGCTGGTACATAGGTCTATAATTTATGTTTAGGTTGTTTGCACTAACAAGCTACGAGCCAGAAGATTTTGCTACTTGAAATCGCGCTGTCAAGCTTGCATCATGGGCACTGAACTGAACTGAACCTGGCCTTTAGTGGCCGACCGGCCAACTGGCGCTGCCCGTGGTGTGGTGGCCTACCATGGCTATGCTCCCCATCTGGCGGCCATACGCCGGCGGCGGGCCCGCTAATCAGACCTCGACGGCCAGCATGCCCTTCACGACTCGTTTAAGTCACCACCACGCCGGTCGTTCACCCTCACTCGCCTCCTCATGCTCCCTTGCTCACAGCACTCGTCGTCGCCATCGTAGATGCTCCACTGAGCCTGCCTACGCTCATCGCCACCACATTCTCCAATTCGTTACGCCCACAGCTCTGCCTCACTCTGCTCTACCTTTCTCGTATTGCAGCGTCCATAGCCACGCCATTGGTTAGCCATGTTTCGCCTTGTGCCACCATGGGTGTGCCTTTGCCGGAGCTCCGCCATGGCCACCGCCGTGGCCATGCTTTGTCGGAGCGCCTCAAGCCACCTAGGATGCCTAAATAGAGTTGCCTGGTCACCGTGATGCTGTAGCGCGCGCCATTTGGCTTCACCGTGGCCGGTGATGACCGGTGCACCACAGAGCAGCGCTGTCGTGCCACCATGGCCAGCGACGAGCATGCTCCACCACACCTTCACTGCCACCACCTAGGTCATTAGACGCGCGCTGCTCCGTAGAACATGTAGGTTCACTTGTCTCCACCAGCGATCTCACCGGTGATGAGCTTTGGTCGGTCCGCATCAAATCCTCATCGCTGCCCTGTTTCATTCCACTGACGTGTGGGGTCACTGACCAGCGGGTCCTAGCTGGCAGTGACTGTGAAGCTTAGGATAGTTCATTTATTTCCTATTTTATATGCAACTTTGAAAAATGGATAAGTTGAGCTATAGACATCCAAATATTGTGAACCAAATTTTGTAGTGTTCCTTAGGAAGTATAGTATTTATGAAAAATATAATATTAGCTTTTGTAGTAGAGTTTCTAGAAGATTTAAAATGAAACTTGAAATATGTTTTTAAATATATCTAAACTTGTTTAATTTATATCTAGAGTTCTATTGCTCCAAAAATTATGAAATTTATGTGGTGAGCTGTTCTTGATAATTTTAAGCTCTGGTAAAAATTTGAGGGCCATAGCATGAATAGATTTCTAGTTATAGATTTTCCTTTTATAATTAGGTGATCCTTGTGTTAATTTTTATAAATTAATTATGAATCCAATACTCATGAAATTTATTGGAGGTTGTCCTATTACCATATGGATGCTAAGAAAAATATAAAATGTGTTGCTTGACACTTTGCACTAGCGTTTCCTATTTATGCTATTTTAAGCCTTTATGCCTTGTCATTTTTGCATAGGATGTTTTACTTGGTTTAATGGCATGAAACTTTTACAGTAGTCTATTGGTAGCACTAGTAAGCCACTGTAAAGTTTTGAGAATTTATGATGCACATTTAGTATATGTTTATTATTTACCCTAATTATTTAATTAAATTAATAAAGGCATTTAAATAATTAGATTGTGATTAAGCATGTAGTTTTCTATGGTTCTTATGATGCATAGTAACTGTTGATGTCAATGGTATGGCTTAGAAGCCATTGATGGTGTACAAATAACTAATTATCGCTTTATCATTCAAATACAAGACTGCATGTATAGTTTTGATTGTGTGGATGGTTTTGTATGGATAATGGTCTCTGCTGTAAAACTTGTCAATAACAAAGTTGTAGAGAACATACTAATCTACCTTGTGTTAAATTTTCACAGCCATAGGACTTAGGGTTTTTGAGTTCTAGCTGTTACAATTTTGCTGTCCGAAAGGTTTACTTTCTGGACAGATTTGATTGAATAATTTGTTTGCCCTACATAACTCTTGAATCACAATGAGAGTATTAAAAGAAAGTTGTAGGTAATTTTATAAGATTTCTAGAAAGTCCAAGATCACCACATTTGGATAAGTAGAACTTCAGTTATGAGTAAAACAAGTAGCTGTTGTTTTGCGGTATAGTAAATGCATTGTTGAAGTAGTTGATTAAATAATCAAGAAGAGATATGCACATACTCAGTAAAATGTGATGCACTTGTTATAACATTAACACCATGTTGTTAAGAATACTTACAAGAATCCATTCATCATGTATCACCATACTATACTTATCAACATGAATGCATTCACAATATCTTATGTCATACTCATGCATCTAGGATCGATGGATGAGATAACGTTGCTGGAGTTCAACGAAGGAGAGGAAGGGGACCAGTAGGAGATTCCTCAAGCCATAGCTCCCAAAGGCGAGGAGCAGACCCCAGAAGAGCTTCCGAAGTGCCCTAACCACCGCCCCACTTCCTTTCTGAAAGACAAGCCCCAAAGCATTCTAAGTCTCCCAGTATTTTATAAAATATTACTCAAGTCCTTATGATTGATACATTAGGTTATAATAGTTGATTGGAACCACTTGATGCATATAAATTCCTTGTCTAGAAATGTATCTTTAACCCTATATAGGTCTAGGATTGAATATATGCTTAGCCATGCTTAGACCGGTAGAAGCCGGGTGATTTCCAGTCACCTACGAGATATAGGTGGATACCGAAGCACGGTTGGCTATATTTTCTATCATGGAAAAGAACCATGGGGTAATGTAAATCGAGGCCAGACGGAGTCTATGGTAGGTTGACTCATGTGATTCCGTCTGTGCCGATTAAGGACCGTACCGTTGTTGGACCTTTTGACAAGATTGAACGCATGCCTATCACTTAGCTGGCCAGATGACTCGTTCTGACTACGAAGCCGAGTAGCTCAACTTAGGCTAGGCCCCGCTCTATAAGAGTGCACACTTTGGATAGTAGTAAGGATGTGCGGGGAGCCAGACTGAGCCCAAGGGTAGGCTGGGCCTGAACGTCCTGGCATTTGGTTGTCCCTGATTGTGTGGCGTTGGACGAACCCGCGAAATGTGTACTTGAGTTGTACCAAAGGTGACCTAAGGCTACCATGGCTGGTAGACCTAGGTTTGTGTTAGAAATAAATTCCCAGCTGGTTGAAATTGATTCGAATCACCGTCTCTCCCGGATAGTGAGAAACTTGGCTAGCTCCAACCTCATAGTAACTATATTATGGAATATGATGGTTCGGATAAACATGGAATTACAATACCTGCTATGGTTACTATTGTATACTCTTAAAATGATATACCATATGTTTGGTATAGGGTAGTTGCTAATTTAGAGATGGATAGTCATAATTAACTTGATAACAGAATTATAATTATATAACTGAGTTAATCTCCTTTTATGCAAAATGTTGTCAAGCTATCTCTACTTATACAGCCTTGCATGATCCTTGGAGTCATTTTATTTATGGTTTGTGATGAGTAAGTCTAGTTGAGTACCTTCTCATACTTAGGGTTTATTTCCCATTATTGTAGATGGCACTGTGTACCATGGTTATTGCAAGAGTTGCTTCTATCCCGCTGTGGATGAGGAGTAAGCCTTGGGCAGGCTTCTTATTTAATCCTTCTACCTGCTTTTGTGGACTGTGATCGTATGTTGGCAAATGCTACTTTCAAACTTAATTTGCTTCCGCTTTTATCTATCAAACTTGGTTTGTAATAACTTCGTTTCATACTCTAATGATGATGGAAATGTATCTGTGAACTTTATGTAATATGTGACATATATGTTGAATCATGTACGATCTTGGTTGTTGTGAATTGTTTATTGAGACCCGTCGTGGTACTCGATGGACTACCGGGTTTATATGGGTTTAAGTATGATAGTGCGATCGCTTGTGGGCTGCCATTGTACTTGTGCTCTTATAAATTGGTCGGTTCTCCAACAAGAACGTCTCTAAGTTTGTAGGAATGCTGAACATTCTTAAGTACACTTTATGTATTCTAGCTCACTGCATTTAGTGAATAATAACCCCTGTGTTAAAATATGTGCGTAAATATTTTCCATAAAACTACACCATAGCATACATGAATGGGCCTCCACTTGTAGTTGGAGATACATGAATTTGAATTATTTTAAACCCATGATAGGGAATATCTTTTGAAGTATGTTATTAAAGATCTAATATTAGCATTAGGGGGAGAAAGAGCCTATGTTGAATGCCAAATATTATTTCCATAGAAGGAAAATGGTCTTAAGAGAAAAATATTCCTTGGTGCTTGAAGCAAAAATAGTATTATGCACTAAATCAAACAATAGTTTGACTAATGCTCTTGTGAAGCATGAAGCGAAGCATATGCCAGATATTTTTGAAAATGAGAGGAGTAACTTGAAGTTATAAAGTTGTGTTTACTAGTAGTAAACTAAATGTTGTATACTATCAAGCTAAAATCTACAGGGACGCCTGTGGATTCTAGTTTAGTGTATACTTGTTGAATAGAAATAAAATAAAAAAACCTCCATTTTCATGAAGAGAATATAACACCCTCGGTGTTACACTATAAATCTTTTGCTAAAATATGTCATGAGCATCATGGTTATGTGTTAATGCTTGTGATATAGTGTGTAAATCAATTTCTATAACTTGAAACGATCATCGAAAATGCGAAACGAAAGCTACATTTCATAGTCAAGTTATATCACTTAGGGTTTGAAATCAATTTTTATTAAGCGAAAACACTATAGAGTGTATATATGGAATTTTAGTTGAGTTAGAAGTATGAACTTTGTAGATGGCAATGAAATACCTATGATCGAGAAAGGAATTCACTAGCTAGCATACTTAATAGCTTGGAAATCGAATTTGACGCAAACCCGATCAAGACTTAGTCGATTTCGTAAGTTTGAAAAGGGTTTGACGAGGCCAAGTTTGGCAATTTTTCTAGGAGAATTGGATTAATTATTGGTATGGTTTCATGGCTAGTTTTGATAGCCTAACATGCCCTCTCAAGTATAGAATAGGTGGTTTACCAATTGAAGCATCGAGTTAGGTTTTTAGGACGCTTTAAAAAGTGTGCATGTCATGTTTTGGGCTGAGATCCTCGCGTGGACGCGGTCACCGTGCCTCGGCACTCGGCGTCATTGTGCCAGTCGCCTGACGCATGCGCGCATGCATGCACGTGCACCACCGCGCTGACCTGGCCACTCCGCCCTATGGTGTCCTTGCCATTGCCGTCGTGGGCCAATCGCTCTAGTCGGTCCGCTACCGCCTAGACGCCTACCTCGTGCTGTCACCGCCGCACCACAGCCCTCCACTGTCACATCACTAGGCTGCCTCGTGCTATCATCATTGCGCCACAGTACATGCACGCTCCTCTAGGCCACATCATCACATCGGGCACACTGTGCGTGCAGGTGCGCGGCACCCCCACGTGCCGCTGCTCTGCCTGGCGTTCACGTCACGCTGAGGCAACACAACACCCATTGCTCGCCATGCCACAATCGTTGCTGGCCTCACACTATGCTGCATGTGGATCCGCTATTCCCTCGCCTTGTCCTCATGTGTTAAATGGCTTCGCGATGCGTCGTGATGTCATGTCCCTACATTTCTCGCGTGCACTGCTGTAGCCGCCTGGGATGGCAGGTGGGACCGAGCTGTGCCCGAGTTAAATTTGCTATGCATGGTCACTGTCTGAGCAATTGCTTGCGCCTGACGCTGGTGTTGGAGCCCTGCTACCGCCCAGTCACCTTCCGGCCTTCAATTGAGTCCAATCGAGCTTCAATTGGCCGTTACCCGCCGCACCACCTCTTGCTAATTCACCTCCACCACGAGTTCCACCTTGATCCCCTCCATCCCATGTGGACCCCACTTTCACCACCACTACCTTCTTGGCGCCGCTAGCTTATGTCTCATAGGTTCTGTTCGGCTCGCTAGCTTGGGTGGGGAGAGGCTAGGTTGCCCAGCGTGACCGCCCTGTGCTAGAGCCGGTGCACGCACGGGTGCTCAATGGTCTGGCCACTGTGAAGTTAGATTGTTCCAAGGGCTAAATCGCTTAAGCCCAGACTATAGGAATAGGGCGCATTGGGGTTAGTGGAATAACAGTTAGTTTGGGGGCATTTTCACAAAGTTGGAAGGCGCACGCGGGCCTCCGCGTCGCGGGCCATTGCCGCACGGATGGGCCGTGCACCTACGTGGGAAGTGTCGGTGGGTCGCGTGTGCACGCGCGCGGCGCGTGTGTGGGCCGAGCCACGATGGGCCACGTGGATGGATTCCGGTTTTTCATTTTTCCAGGGAATTAGTAAATATTTATTCAAATTAGTTTTGAGCTAATCTTTGTAAAATTATAGTAAATTCTATAGGTGTTCAAAAATAGTGAAACAAAATTTGTTAGGTTCATAAAAATGTTATCTATCTCTTGGTGTAGTTAGTTTACAGTTATCTATGACAGTGATAGATTCATTAATTCATTTAGGAAAGCTTAGTATTATTTAGCTTAATATTTGTAGGAATTTTTGTGGCAAATTGGTGATAGATTTAGCTATGAATTTTTTATAGTAGGTTTATTAAATTATTATATGCTCACTGTAATTTTTGTAGCCCTAGAGTAGGTTGATAAATAGAGTAACTAGTACTCCTTGTTTTATCATATATAGAGTAAATCAATATTAAGAATAGGGATTCCTTTAGTTGCTCAGTTAATACATGAAATGTTTCATACCTGTTTAGTGGGAATGATAGATAACATAGCGTCTTAGTCGGTAGAACTAGTTTAGTAGCTTGATAGATGTATTTTATTTTAAGAGTTGTTGTTACCGTATTACTAAGTATTGCATCATTATTTCATGCATGTAGATAACGAGTTGGTAGAGTTCATGCCTGCAGACGACCAAGAGTACGAGGAGATTATTGAGGAGTATGAGGAGGAGATTCTCATATAGGAGGGAGCCCTAGAGCCATCAGTTGCTGACTTTGTTGACACCTCGCCTGCCCAAGGCAAGTTCCGGTGCATAACTCTTATTTTGAATGATCACTGAATATATATATGATGTGCATTTGCTAGTATAGGTCGAGTAGCTATTATGCTCAGGATTTCAACAGCGTGAGTAACCTTCCGTTACTTATAATAGGTGATTATTAAGATCACTCATGATAAAATAGTGAAAAGCAAAATAGAGACCAGGTAGGGATATGGTTTGGGTGTTGGTGGGTGTAAGAGGTTATGTCCTGCAGCCAACAGGGCATAGCTTGGTTACACTTTTTCCCTGTCTGTATCGGTTAAGGACCGATCATTATATTGGGTTCTAGGCAAGTCATAGACTTATTATCCTGAGCACATACTTGGGTATGGGCACAGGAAAGACTTGTTGCTCTCTTGTCATGGGTTCTGGTTCTTTCGGGACCGACTGATTGGAGGCGGGGATGGTGGAGGTCTAAGCACCGCACTAAGTCTAGGATTTAGGAGCGGAGGCTTAGAGTCCAAGTTTGGACGGGGACCTAGACCCCGTGATAGAAGAGTGATGGGTTGGTCCTGCTTGTGCCTGGGGTACAAGTGGGCGCGTGTGCCTAGGATAATGAATTAATCATGACTGCTAATAATAACATAAATAAGGATTCACTATTAGTATTGCTTTCCGCAAAAAGGAAACCTAGCAAACCATAAAGCTTATCATATTCCTTAGAGTCAGGAAATTATTCTCACTAGTCGGATAAGTCTTGCGAGTACATTGTGTACTCAGGGTTTATTTACCCCTGTTGCAGGTTGTGGCAGAACCGCTAAAATATCACGCTTACAGAGGTGCTCGCCTTCCACCAGGCACTAAGCACCCCGAAAGCAAGCTACAGCGGGTGGTATCCGTCGGGCACACCCCGAGGGAGAACCCGAAAGATCCTCATTTTCCCAAGGATCCAATAATGAGAACGAGTTACAATACATGTCCATTTCATACATTAGAGTTTCTTAAAAATTATATTATTACATTACCAAATATCAGAGTGTGGAATGATAAACAACGAAATTTAAAATAAACATCTATTGTTAAGAACAAGGATCTATCTGAGTCCACCAGAAGAATCCTCCACACAAATAAACCCTGAGTACACAATGTACTTGCAAGACTTATCTGACTAGTGGGAATAATTTCCCGACTCCAAGGAATATGATAAGCTTCATGGTTTGCTGGTTTTCTTTTAGCAAAAATCAATACTAATAGTGAGTCCTTATTTTTGTTATGATTATTAGCCAGATTAAGTTATTATCTATCTAGTCTATATAAGCACATGTTCTACTTTCAAGCAAGAGTTGAGCAATCAGTTCCATTTCTTTTTCTTTCAACTTTTAGTTCTTACTACGATGCTAGAGGTAAGACAAGTCATACCGACTCACGATGATTCGCAAACCAATGTGCCTAGCTGGGTGCCCCAAATACACGCTCTACTTGTACCCCAGGCACAAGCAGGACTAACCCATCACCCTCCTGTCCTAGGCGTCTAGGTCCCCGTCCAAACTTGGACTCCAAGCCCCTACTCCTGAGTCCTAGACTCAGTGCGGTGCAAGGACCTCCACCATCTCCGCCTCCAATCAGTCGGTCCGAAAAGAGCTGGATCCACGACAAGAGAGCAACAAGTCTTCCCTACGCCCATACCTAAGTATGTGCTCGGGACAATAGATCTATGACTTGCCTCACGTCCATTGCAACGATCGGTCCTTAATTAACACAGACAGGAAAAAAAGTGTAACCGAGGTATGCCCTGTTGGCCATAGGACACAACCCTTTACACCTACCAGAACCCAACCATATCCCTGTCCGGTCACCATTTTTCTTTCCACCATTTTATCATGAGTGATCATATTTATCACCTATTTGTTTGTAACGACAGGTTACCCATGCTACCGACATCCTGAGCATAGCAGCTACTCGACCTATACTAGTAGGACTCATGGGTGGATATATTTATGCACGTAGATTCCATAAAATGCCTGTAACTTAAATGCACATCATATATATATAGTGATAAAAATAGGGATTATGCACCGGGGCTTGCCTTGGGTAGACGGGGTATCAGCAAAGTTAGCAACTGATGGCTTTAGGACTCCCTCCTGCATGAGAACCTCCTCCTTGTACTCCTTGATCAGCTCCTCATACTCCTGGTTGCCCGCGGTCACGAATTCTACCAACTCTTTATGTACATGCATGAAATGATGATGCAATGCTTAGTAATACGGCAATAGCAACTCTTAAAATAAGAATACATCTACCAAGCTACTAAGCTAACTCTAATGACTAATATGCAAAGTTACCTATTATTCCCACTAAACAGGTATGAAACATTTCATGTATTATCTTAGCAACTAAAGACATCCTTATTGTTAATATCAATTTACTATGTATATGATAAAACAAGGTGCACTAGCTACCATATTTATCAACCTATTCTAAGGCTACAAAAATTACAGTGAGCACATAATAATACAATGAACCTACTATTAAATATTTTTAGGGCTAGCACTCCTACCAATGCATCACAAAAATTCATTCTCTAAATAACCATAATAATAATAATACGTATTTCAAAATAGTAAAGTAACCCTAAAGGTATCACTAAACTATATGAACTAATTACACTAACAGATAGATCATGAATTTAGGAATCTAACAAAATTTATTTCACAATAAATAAATAAATTCAAATGAGCTCTAGAGGTGAAGAAATGATATTATTGGAGGAGGCTAATCATGCTATTGGACTTGTTGACTTGCACATGGCTATGGGTCTTTGGTCCATGACATGATGAGGGGGTGCTAGTTCATTTATGCAAGTCAAGGAATTAATGGAGGAGATATAAATCTTGCCAAGGGTATGCTAATAATTAGTGAATGACAATAATTTGTCATTTGACTTTGTGGCTATGGAGCTCTCATGTGGAGAGAGATGACGTGCTAGAAGGGCAACTTGGACTTCACGATGCTTGTTGGATGTGATGACCATGTGGATCTTAGTGAATGCTATTTGGGTACATTAGTGTGGGTCTAGAAATAATGGATGAGACCGCGGGTCAACGAAATAATGGAGAAGGAGAATGAAGGAATTCTTGCAGGCTAGCTACCTCGATCGATTACAGCTCGGGGAGAAATTGATAGACGCAACTTTCTTGCAGGCTAGCTACCTATGATCTAGTCACCCTAGGCCTCAGCTAGCTGTTCAAGTATGCAGCTATGATATTAACATGATGTGTTCTTCTATTTGTGTAGCTAGATTATTTAGACTACCATGAGATGATTAATACTACTCCATTAAGTATCACTTTTTTTCTTTTTTTATTAGCTATCTTTTACATGTCATCTTGTACTACTAATAGTGATGTCATCAAGTACTAGTGTTGCTTATCCATGCTAGTTATATACATAAAGAAATTAATCAAGATTCCTTTACTAAACCTATCTAGTGCAAGCGAATTCATACACTGGTAGGGTACTGCACCGTGCAAGAATGGTCATCTCATCTATAGGAAGTTAGTCCTTTTGCATGAGTAAACTTTGCTGCAAACACGGTGACTCTGCTAGCTAGTAGTAGCCCTAGCTGGTACGTGCATTCAAGGAAAAAGTGAGGAGAACAACAGAGAATGTATCGCAGTTGCTTTCATATGTCTACAGTGATGGCGTGTGGAAAGGGTGTCTGAGCTGCGTTTGTAGAGCAGCGAGCGAATGGCATGCTCGGTGGGCCGAGCTTGTGAGTGAGACTAATGTGTAGCATGTGCGATGCTGTTGCTACGGTCGGTCGTCGCTGTGCGCGTGCTGCGCGGGCTAAGTAGAGCAGTGTGCCTTGTGCGCGCTCTGGGGATTAGGAAGAAGATGAATAGCGAGAGATGGAGTTGGATCAGGATGACAATAGTGAGTTGAGCTGTGCTGGAGAGTATTTGGACAAGGAATAAATTAGAGCTCAATTTGAGAATTAGTGCAACAAAAATTTAATTTCTCATTTTACCACATGCAATAATACATAAACATGATGCTCATGACATGGTTTTTGCAAAAACTATACAATGTAACACCGAGGGTGTTACATAGGTACTGCTTGAGGAGTAGACATTGTGTGAAGGATTCTTCTGGTGGGTATAGATGGATCTTTGTATATTATCGATAGATGTTTCTTTACATTCCACTATTAAATTTCCGCACTTTGAATTTGGTACTGTAATAATATATTTCTGAGAACTCTGGATGTATGAAATGGACTAAGTAATGTAAACTCGTTCTCATTATTGGATCCTATAGGAAAATGTGGATGATTCGGGCTCTCCCTTGGGGTGTGCTCGATGGAATCCGCCTGATGTAGCTCGCTCTCGGGGTGCTTAGTGTCTAGTGGTAGACGAGTGCCTCCGTAAGTGCGTTATTTCGGGCGGTTCTACCATAGAGAACACCTCATGAAGAGGATCAACATGAAGATGAAATCCAACATACTAAGCGCACACATCATAGTGTTGGGTACGCAAAACAATAAATTATCTCTTGTTTGGGAAATGACAAAGAGATAGAATAATCTTACATTGTGAGAGTGTTGGGAGAAAATAATAGTTGTCGACAACACTACCTCTATAATTACAAATGTTTCTCTTATGAGAACCTAGATCCAGAAAACAAAGTCCATGGCAAAATCTCCTATAGCAATTATATTAGGTCAATGAAGAAAGCAATTGAGGTTGAATCTCCTACTAAGAAGAAATAAATGTTCTGCTATATCTCTGGCAAATGGAATGAATGAATATGAAATATGCAGTTAATAAGTTGATAATGAAGATCCATATAGTTCCTGAAGGATATAAATTGGAATATATGGAAATTAAATCTCATATACCATGTATTTCGAAGTCTACGGTATAATATATTTCTGAATGAATATTGAAGTTGTAAGGAAAATAGACCCTAGGCCTATTTATTTTGGATTTTGGTGTTTGATGACCAACACAACCAAATTGGACTAATGAATTTGCAAGTGATTGTTTTATAGTTCAATAGGGTGCAAGACATGACTTGGACGAATGTGACGTGATGATCTGATGATCAACACCTTAAGCAAGACCCTAGAAGTACAAGAGAAGACTCAAGATATCAAGCAAAGTCCAAGTATGAAGATAGGAACCAAGCCAGACACAAGATCGCAAAGATACGAGCTCACAGAGGTGACCAGACGCTAGAAGGTGATCGACCGGATGGTCCAATCAGTGACTCGGCTACATTAGGCGTCAGTAGTAGCGATCGGACGCTGAATAAGTAAACTGACTGGACACACCGATGGCACTGTTCATCATCCTAGCAACACATTCAGCATTGACCAGATGCTGGTGGCAAATCGACCGAACATAGAACAACAGCGTCCGATCGAGTACAGAGAGGTTCTAGAGCGGCGAAATTGCGACCGAACATGTTCGGTGGCATGTGACCGAATGCTGGTAGCATCAGATCAGTTGATCGTGGCTCTAATGGTCGGGATGACTGAACGCATCCTGTCAGGACATGATTAGCATTCCGTTAGTAGCAGAAAAGTGAGATTTCATCCCCAACGGCTACTTTCTCAGTGGAGTTTATAAATAGACCTCCCAACCGGCCATTTGAAGTGAGTGGAGCTGAGGAAACATATCTAGGGTGTTGATACATCATTTTAGTGATCTCCACTTGCATAGTGCTTAGTGATTCATTAGGTGATTAGCATAGGTGCTTTGCAAAGTGCTTAGGTTGATTAGACAACCGCTTATGCGCTTGCTCTAGGTTTAGGCCTAGTGTTTAGTGAGGTTTGCATACCTCTTACCACTCGATGCTTGTGCGCACCATTGTTGCACATCAGAGGGGATTGTAATCTTACGAGATCACAAAAACCACGTTTATGGTGTGGCCACCACCATGTACCGGAGGGAACAAGGCCTGCGGCGTTTTGGCTGGAAACTTGATAGTGAAGACAGTGGGGAGCATCCAGGAAAGGCTTGCCGGAAGGCACGTCGGAGACCCACTTGCACGTGGGGAAGGCCCGAGGCTATCCACGGAGTTACCCGACCTGGAGCTTGGCCCTTATGAGGGATTCCTTGTGAGGGGCTCCAACGAGGACTAGGGGGAAGCTTGCACGCTTCTCGGTACCTCGATAAAAATACCGGAGTCATCGACGGGAGTTTGCATATCTCTACCTTGCTCTTTAGCTTCCACATTTACATTGATTGTATTACTCCTTTTGCGGTAGAGATAGCAACACACTAGCAAAATCGTAGCTGCACATTTAAATAGTTTATCTATTGCATAGGTTTTGCTAGGGTTAGAAAAAGAGGACATAGTTTAGAGTTAGAATTTTAAGTTGCCTATTTCACCCCCCTCTTAGGTGTCACGGTCTCCTAGAAGAGGTATCAGAGCTGGTTGGCTCAATTTGAACCTTTGGCTTAACCGCCGTTGAGCCGATGCTATTTAGAGTGGTTAGGATGGATACCTCTAGGCCTCTGCACTTTGATGGCACTAACTTCCCTTACTATAAAGCTAGAATGACTTGTCACCTTGAGGCGGCTGATTTGGGTGTTTGGAGAGTCACTCGTGATGGGATGAAACCCATTAAGAATTCTGATAAACCCACAAAGAGTGAAGAAAAAGAAATGCATTTCAATGCTAGAGCTAAAAATTGCTTGTTTTAATCTTTTAGCATGGATGTGTTTAACCAAGTGTTCACTTTAAATATGGCACATGAAATTTGGTTAAAACTTGAAGAGCTCCATGATGGCACAAGTAATGTTTGTGAGCAAAAACATTGTCTAGCTAAACAAAATTATGATTCCTTTGAAATGAATGATGATGAGCTTGTTCATGATATGTATTCTCATTTGAATCTAATTATCAATGAGCTCCATTCTATAGGATTAACAAAGCTAGATGATGAGGACATCGTGAGGAAGATCATCTTCGTGCTACCATAAAAAAATATGCAAGCATCATTACCATCCTTCACAACATGGAGGACTTGAGCACCATGACCCCGGCCATAGTCATTGACAAGATAGTGGTATTTGAAATGTCACGCAAGATGGGTCAAGAAGAAGCTTCTCCATCAAGGAAAGGCAAAGCTCTCACATGTAGTGAGAAAAATAAGATGAAATGCAAGCAAATTGAGACAAGCTCAAGCTCAAGCTCCTCAAGTGAAGATGAAGAATAAGATGAGGATGATGAAGATTCAAGTGATGATGATCAATCTTCCTCCTCCACCTCCAACCTTGATGAAGAATCTATCAAACTTATCAACAAGGTGGAGAAGATGATCCAAAGGCTCAATGTTAAGGTTGTGCAAATCCAAATTTAAGATCTCATTTTCACCATTCAAAGAAATGAGTAAAGAAAGAGAGGATGCTATGGATGCGGCGAGTTGGGGCACTTTGTGGAAGTTTGTCCAAACAAGCCCACACCCAAGACAAAGAAGAAGGCATGCAAGTACCAAGCCCTCACATCAATAAGGTCATGGGATGATTCTTTAAGTGAAGAAGAACACCATCACAAGAGGCGAGGTAGCAAGCACTCATCATCAAGCTCTTCTCGTATGTGCCTTATGGCACAAGGTAACGAAAGCTCATCCTCTAGTGAGAGTGACAGTGATGATGAAATGCCTTCTTATGATGAAATTGTGCAACAAAATCTTAATTATGCTAAAGTTTGCACTAGTCAACAAAAGAAGCTCGAAAAATTAAAAGAAAAGCTAGATAGTTCACAAGAAGCATAAAAAACTTTGCTTAAACAATATGAGAACTTTGCTAATCTCAATGTTGAACTATCTACTAAAATTGAGCAACTTGAGGCTAGTGCAACAACGAATGCATGCACAATCAATGATGAGCAACTTGTAAAGAAAAATAAAAAATTAAAAGAAAAGTTAGTTAGATCACAAGATGCTTATAAAAGTTTGCTTGCTAAAATGGAAACCATGTGCAAACATTATGATGATCTAACTATTAAAGTTGCTAATCTTGAAGCCGTCGGTACAACCCCCACCAAGGCATCTAAAAAGAAAAGTTCTATCTTTAACATGCCTAAAAAGGATGCTTCTACTTCTTGTAATGATTTATGTTTAGACTCACCCTTGTACAACCAAGTTTGTGTTGAGAAAGTTGTTGTAGATACACGCACACAAGAGGTTGCAAAGGAGAATGAGCAACTCAAGCAAGAAGTAGCTCGCCTCACCAAGGACTTGACTCAAGAGAAAGGCAAGGTGAAGCAAACCCAACTTCATCAAGATAACATCATTAAGGGAGTGAAGAAGCTTGATGAAGGACAAACTGTGGTTTGCTATGTGTGCCACAAGGAAGGTCACAAGTCCTATGAGTGCAAGGTGAAGAATGGGGGAGGAGCGAAGAAGAAAGAGAAAAAGCAAACAAGCAAGCTCTCCAACACCTACACCAACAAGGTGGACAAGAAGGCATCCACACCATACTTGCTAAAAAAGAAGAAAAATGACAAGGTGATGGCCATCAAGGTGAATAAGCAAGCCAACAATAGGGTCAAACGATTTTGGATGCCAAAGGAAATCATTTCTGACATGAAGAGCACCAAGAAGGTTTGGATCCCGAAAGAAAAGTGAGAGGTCCAATGGACTTTGGGGAATTTGGAGACTTGGCAAAGTATGGATGCATTTCATGGGGTGCATCATGATGGACAAAATCATTGTCAAGTGGGTTAGTGAATACTGTGGACCCAAATTTCTCTTCCCATGTTAGGTAACTAGATTAAATTTGCTTCAAGTGGTACTAGATTTAATCTCCTACATGTGGCATCTTTAAGCATCTAGTTACTCTTCATGCCTAGGTTTGCATTTGCATGTTTATATCTTTTGTCATGCATACACTGGGTATATCTTATGGTAGGCTTGCTCGGTTTCATTCTTATCCCTTGGAGCAATCCTACATGGTTTAAAATTGTTTAGGAGTATGGCACATAGCTTATCTTTCGATTGTTCATCTAATATGTGCCAAAGTCTAAATTGTAGATAATTTCTTCTGAATATCGCCTTCAAAAATGACTCTCACATTCATGTGATGTCATCTTTCAAGTGGTATTTTTATTCTAAAATCAATGTGCATGTTTCCTACAAGTATTCCGTACTTGTGCGCACGAATTTAGGGGGAGGTTACAATACAAGTTGGATGCTTTGAGACTAACACCTTTTCAAGCTTATCATGTGTGTAGTGGTCTCATTTCAAGGAAAATGGAGTCCCCGGAATTAAGCATCATACTTCAAATATCCACCACCTATTGCAAGTGGTAGAAATCAAATTGGTTTCCACATGTGGTATTTCTAAACCGATATCATCATGTTGATTTTATTTTGATATTTATATGCTTTCTCCATGCATTATATAGATTAAATTTCCTTGAGCAATAATTTGCCAAATATGCATATGCTTTGCCTTCTACCATATGTATGCATATATTTAGGGGGAGCTTAATCTATATAATGTGATTGTCAAATTTTGTGACCTATTCCACTCTACACACAAAGGATCACAAAGTTTAACCATCTCTTGTGCTACTAATGTCTTCCTTTTCGGTGTTTGATTCCAAAGAGAGAGAATTTAGAGGACTAAAAATAAGCATTAATTTGTAGGACCAAAAGCTAGATCATAATAATTTACAAGTGGTAATGGTCTATAAGTGGTAATGGTCTGAGAAAGGGAAGATAGTGGATTATGGATTAGTCTATGTAATTGGGAAAATTTGTAGGAAGCAAGGCTTAAATCCATAATGCCACATGGGGACATTTGCAAGGGCAAGATAAGTTTTTATGTGGTATCCTTTAGTTTTACAAGTAGTATCTTTTACCATCATATAACATTGCCCCTTGTATTGCATCCTAGCAAGTAGGTAGTTTTCAAATTTCAAAATTCTATTATTTGCTTGCTTTGGTCGTGTTGTCATCAATCACCAAAAAGGGGGAGATTGTAAGGAAAATGGACCCTAGACCTATTTACTTTGGATTTTGGTGTTTGATGACCAACACAACCAAATTGGACTAATGAATTTACAAGTGATTGTTTTATAGTTTAATAGGGTGCAAGACGTGACTTGGACGAAGGCGACGTGATGATCCAATGATCCACACCTTAAGTAAGACCCTAGAAGCACAAGAGAAGACTCAAGATATCAAGCAAAGTCCAAGTATGAAGATAGGAACCAAGCCAGACGCAAGATCGCAAAGATACGAGCTCACAGAGGTGACCGGACGCTGGACCGGACACTTGAAGGTGATCGATTGGACGCTCCGATCAGTGACTCAGCTACAACAGGCGTCAGCAACAGCGATTGGACGCTGAACAAGTAAAATGACCAGATGCATCGATGGCACTGTTCATCACCCCGGCAACACATTCAGCATTGACCGGATGCTTGCAGCAAATCGACCAGACGTAGAACAACAACGTCCGATCGAGTACAGAGAGGTTCTAGAGCGGCAAAATTACGACCAAACGTGTTCGATGGCATGTGACCAGACGTTGGCAGCGTCTGATTAGTTGATCACGGCTCTAACGGTCGGGACGACCGGACGCATCCGGTCAGTAGTAGAAAAGTGGGATTTCATCCTCAACGGCTACTTTCTCAGTGGGGCTTATAAATAGACCCCCCAATCGGCCATTTGAAGTGAGTGGAGCTAAGGAAACATATCTAGGGTGTTGATACATCATTTTAGTGATCTTCACTTGCATAGTGCTTAGTGATTCATTAGGTGATTAGCGTAGGTGCTTTGCGAAGTGCTTAGGTTGATTAGACCACCGCTTATGCGCTTGCTAATGGTTTAGGCCTAGTGTTTAGTGAGGTTTGCATACCTCTTGCCACTTGGTGCTTACGCGCACCATTGTTGTATATCGGAGGGGCTTGTAGTCTTGCGAGATCACACCAACCGCATTTGTGGTGTGGCCGCCATCATGTACCGGAGGAAACAAGGCCCACGGCGTTTTGGCCGGAAGCTTGATAGTGAAGATGACAGGGAGCATCCGGGAAAGGCTTGCCGGAAGGCACGTCAGAGACCCACTTACGTGTGGGGAAGGCCCGAGGCTATCCATGAAGTTACCCGACCGGGAGCTTGGCCCTTACAAGGGATTCCTTGCGAGGGCCTTCAATGAGGACTAGGGAGAAGCTTGCGCGCTTCTCGATACCTCGGTAAAAATACCAGAGTCATCGACGAGAGTTTGCATATCTCTACCTTGCTCTTTAGCTTCCGCATTTACATTGATTGTATTACTCCTTTTGTGGTAGAGATAGCAACACGCTAGTAAAATCATAGTTGCACATTTAGATAGTTTATCTATTGCATAAGTTTTGCTAAGGTTAGAAAAAGAGGCTATAGTTTAGAGTTAGAATTTTAAGTTGCCTAATTCATCCCCTTCTTAGGCGTCACGGTCTCCTACAGAAGTCTCAAGAAGAGCATGTCTTAGAAGGAATAGTCATCAAATGACTTTGTAGTGAATAACACTATCTCATTGTGTATATCATATAATAATCTCTCTTGTAGTAGAGAATATATCATAGAAGAGAAATGTTTTTCACTAAGAATGAGAATATCCTTGAAGGATTTAATCCATGAAGGATTTATTGGTCGATTCTTGAAAAACACCATTAAACCCTGAAGTGAATGATGACCCGAAAGAAAGAAAATAAGGAATACTAAATACCATGAAGGTGTCATACAAACACTTAGAAAGTGTATATTGTAAAACTAGCAATAAAGTTTTGATATCCTCTAAATATCATAGAAGGTATAAGAATAATGGTGACTTTGGCAATTGAATTATCCCCTAAATGCCAAATGCAAGGTTGGATTTATTATTTAGTGGTACAATCAAAATCTGGAATATTTGTAGAACATATAATTTGAAAATCCACTAAAGAAGAATTATCAGTATTCAGACTCTAGTATAAGTTTGATACATTATCTAGAAGATATTGAATATTAACTTATTTACCCCCATGATCCTCTGAAAGGACTTATTACCCTGAAGGATATATTTTATTTATTTTGCACAACTAATAAGTGGTCATTATGCATGAAGCACATTGCTCTTGTTTATACTCATATTATAATTCATAGAAGAATTGTGAGCCAACTTTTGAAAGATATAGTATTGTGGTACTACATACCATTAATTAAGCACATATTTATGAAAAGTGTGACTTAAATAATGAAGTTAAAAGTATGGCTTTACGAGGAGAGCATATTTTATTGAATTTACCTTGAAGGTAAACCACTAGAATTACAAAGATCAAGTAGATCATATTTGCTAAAATACTAAAGTTTATGTATAAATCATGAAGATCAATATCTATTCATGAATAATAGAATATCTGGAAGAATACATGACCAAGAAGGTTTAATGTTGTACACTTTTTTCCTATGTGAGTTTTTACTTGAAGGTTTCTCACACAATGTTTTTAATGAGATAACATGTGAAATGCAATTAACAAATGTGATGTACTCTTTTCTCCAAGAACCGTTTTTTCTCACTGGATTTTCGGATGGAGTTTTTAACGAGGCATATGCATATCGTGGTAATCGTCCAAGAGGGAGTGTTGTAAAACATACAGACTCTATCCTAGAAGAAAAGGAGGAGGAATCATAATTCTAGTCTATTTATATGTGGGCTCTTACCAAACTCTTAGACCTTGGCATGGCTATATATACATGGGAGCTCTATGTTACAATTACCAATATTCAGAGGAATAAAGAATAGTCTCACTATCTCTTCTGTCTACGTGTTCTACTCTTATCTAATATATTGATCATGAGAGACGGAGAGAAAAATGTTCTAATCATTGACAATATGTTTTTTAACAGAGTTGTGTCCCGTGCATTGCAATGGGCGGCCAAAATTTGTAAAAAATTTTAAAGCAACAAGACGAGCACCGGAACACGGAAAACATTCTTCAGGTTCTCATGAACGCTGAAAGAAGCCATTATCCTTCACAACATAGTCAAATTCAATGCATGAAGTTACATCAAGTATTAACCTGTTTCCAACCGTCCATCTCATATCTGAGTTCACATTGTCTATTAATGTAGCGTAAATGTCATTAATTCATTATCATGCAAAAGAAATTAGATGGAAAAATCACAAATCCATATATTTAGGCCACTTTTGATTCCGTGTCTCGATCGCGTGGTGTGGTGGCTGAGCCCAGTATAATATCGAGTGCATTTGGTGAAGTTCGTTGCTTCACTTGATCACCCTCGTGAAAAATATGTACTTTTTAGGGCCTAATTGGACTCTCTGGTTTGAAATTTAGTTGACTAAGATTGAAATTTTAGGTCACTTTAGCTCACTTATGTGATCTAAAGGTTTTTTTAGGGTGACTAAACTTTAGACGACACTTTTGACCTCTTGTTTGGAGCCTCATCAAAAGCTAAAGTGGTCTAAAATTTAGTAGTTAAACTTTAGACCATGAGATTTAAATAGGTCCTTAATATTGGTTGGAGATGCTCCAAGGAGAGATTACCATCGCAGGACAAGAAAAACTAGAAGAATACGATGGCACTATAGGACGATCACGTGCCTATATAAGTCATGTTTGACAGAGTTCTAGCTTCTTAGAACTGGTTACCTATAGCTCTAAAAAATTCTAGATCTAGAGCTACAAACATGTAAAGTACATTTACATGACTAGTTTTGTTCATATTTTAAATTAAATAAAAATATTTAAATTACTTTAATTTAGTCTACAAACTATAGATCGATCTCAGAGTTAAAGCAGCAAACGGACCCACGTACCACTAAGAGTATTATAATAAAATAGAGGTTTGTTTAGTTGTATTTTATTTTTTATTATGGAGAGAGTACAGTCGTCCTGCTTCTGTGTTCAAGGATGATGATTCTGACGAATAACGCTACAGCCGACAAGCCAGAAAACGGCTTCGTGCTTTAGGCCTTGTTGAGATCAGTTGGTTCCGTTTGCTTTGCTGAAAAAAAGCCAAACACTGTTTTGATTGATTTACTCTAAGAGAAAAATATTGTTTTAGCTTAAAAAAATAAACTGAAAAGTACGAATTATAAGAGAAACGAACGGGATCAATGTGTAAAGTTTTGGGATGTCACATCGCATATTATATGAGGGTGTCGTATGGGGTGTTCGGATACTAATAAAAAATAAATTATAGAATCCACCAGTAAACCGCGAGACGAATTTATTAAGCCTAATTAATACATCATTAGCACATGTTACTGTAGCATTTTGTTGCCAAATTATGGACTAATTAGGCTTAAAAGATTCGTCTCATAAATTAGTAGTAAACTGTACAATTAGTTATTTTTTTAGTCTACATTAAATACTCTATGCATGTGTCTAAACATTCGATGTGACATGGTGTAAAGTTTTGGGGTGAGAAGTAAACAAAGGCTTAGGCCTCGTTCAGCTTATCTAGAAACCGGCTTGTTTGACTTATTTTTTCAGCCGATATAGTATTTTTCTCTTACAATAATTCAGTTAAAATAATATTTTTAGCCAGTTTCAGCCAAATCGAACGGGGCCTTAGTATCGAGTGGGCCTGCCCAACTGCTTATATGAAGATCGGAGATGGACACAGAGAGGCCCGATTAGAAAAGCTCGGGGGTCCATTACAGCCCAATATCTTCTCGACTCAGGGTGGCCCGGCTCCTATTTTCTTGTTTGCCTTCTTTACTCAGTGATACTAGATTTTATAGGAAATCTAACACAAGAAGAAGGACGACGCTCGGTGACAATGGCGCTTGTTGAAGGCTTCGTCAGGTAGCAGGGACTTGCGGGTCTTGGAGTCCTGACAAACAATCGTTGAGAGGCGAGAGACGAGTCGAAGCTTAATAAAAGAGAGAAAAGAAAGTAGTTTCATCTAGATGAAAATCCATAGACTTCATATCCAAGTCGTAATATGTCTTGTACTAGTCAAATGCAGTGAGAACGAGTATATATAAAACACCTAAAAACAAAAACGTGATTTGTAAAATAATATTTTAACCATCGATTGAGTGTTTGACATTGAATTAACTCATCGCTACGAAAAACCGTGGAACAGGAATGCTCACAAGCGGGCATCCGTTCATCTAGACATCGCTTTCTGAATCTACGCGCTACCGACCCAATAGGTCTCTCCATCTCTCTTTAAAAAATATCTCTCGTGTCATGCGCTTGTTGCTGCCGTCTTCCGCGCCGCGCGGCTCTCCCATCCAATGTTGCGCTCCATCCCACGCCGCATCGTGCTCCATCCTCCTTAGCGCATGCTCCAGCTCGCTCAAGCCACGCGCCCGCTCCTGCACGCCGTGCCCCGTCCCCCGCGCGCGCCGAGATGCTGCTTGGGTGTTGTCGATGCTGCCGTTCCCCACCAAAAGGGTTGTGGGCTTGTGGCCGCTATCGACGCCGTGGCTGCCGCGACGCGCGAACTTAGCAAGGAGATGTTGCGAAGCGCATGTTGCAAGTGTATGTGTCGGTGTTTCATACAAGCACCGGCAAGTAGATTTATAGTAATGCGCGTTAGGCTCGGATGGTACGCTAAAGGACACAAGATTTATACTGGTTCAGGCTGAATGTCCCTACGTCCAGTTTGTTGCTGCTCGTGTTATTAGCACCGAAAACAGTTCGTAGTAGGGGTACAAACGATCGAGAGAGGGACTGGTCCCAAGTCTCTGATGGAATGGTCGAAAGAAGGCCAAGAGCTTGATAGCAGCTTGACTGTGTGTGTGTTGTGCGTTGTGCCGTCAAAAGTCGGTCCCTCTGTTGGAGGAAGCGCATCCCCTTTTATAGATGAAGGGGACGGCTTTACAAGTGTGAGGGCTAGGATGTGTACTCTACCTAGCCTTGTGGCTCACGTCTACCCAGCCTGGTTTCCCATTCTGATGGGTGCGAAAGGATGATAAGCGCCTACAATACTGTCGATGCCTCTGTAGAATGTCAGGATGGTTACAGAGCACTGCCCCTTGCAGGGTATGGACTGTAGTACAGTGGCTTTGACTTATGAGCCTTGCCCAGTCTTGCTCTGCACGTGTTCTGGTTCCTATAAATCTTTGTCGGAGGGACGTGGGGTCGAGGTCCGGAGTAGCGCTGTGGGCAAGGTCTTCTTGATCGGAGAGGACGTCCGGAGGCTGAAGCGTGTGCTCCGATCTGGTGAACCCGAGGGGACGGGAGAGGGCGCCGCTCCCTTGGGACCATAACGTGGTGACGGCATATCCGTCATTTGTGGATATCGCAAATCCTTTTCTAGAGCGTAGTGGTTGTTGTATATCTTCGTCGGGTTCCATGTCCCAGAGCTGAAGGCGGCGCCTACAACTCTATAGGGCGAGGAGCACGCACCTGCAATACTTTTTAGGCTCTGCTACGCCCGGAAGGGTCTAAAGCACCCGTCCCGTCGTTCCCTGGCAGTACCTTTCCTGCCAGGGCGCAGGGTATGGTCCTGGAAGCCGTGGTTGACCCGAACGTCTTGTCTCGCCCTATACCCATCATCATGAGGGAATGGGGAGAAGTTGTCAGGCAAGACGAAACCAGTCCTTAGACATCGGGCAGGGCGAGGTTCGTCCTCGGTCGTCAGGCGAGGCAGAGACCAGTCCTTATCGCTTGGGCGAGACTGAGCCCGCCCTTCGGGGGTTGGGCGAGGCAGAGTCTATCCCTCAGCCCTCGAGTGAGGCGGAGTTGGCCCAAAGACGTCGGGCGAGGCGAGGCTGGCCCAAAGGCGTCGGGCGAGGCGAAGACTAGCCCTTAGCCCTCCGGCGAGGCAGAGCTATCCCAAAGGCGTTGGGCGAGGCTGAGACTAGCCCTTAGCCCTTGGGCGAGGCGGAGCTGGCCTAAAGGCGTCGGGCGAGGTGGAGACTAGCCCTTTGCCCTCGGGCGAGGCGGGGCTAGTCCAAAGGCTTCGGGTGAGGCGGAGACTAGCCCTTAGCACTCGGGCGAGGCGGAGCTATCCCAAAGGCGTTAGGCGAGGCTAAGACTAGCCCTTAGCCCTCGGGCGAGGCGGAGATATCCCAAAGGCGTCGGGTGAGGCTGAGACTAGCCCTTAGCCCTCGGGTGAGGCGAGGCTGCCCCAAAGGCGTCGGGTGAGGCAGAACCAAACTCCCGTCATTCGGGCAAGGAACATAACGGTGCCCTTGTCCATCTAGAAGTTTTTAATATTCGATGGTTATTGGTTCCATCTTCTGAGGTACCCCAGTATTAGGTCCCCGATAGTAGCCCCCGAGCCTCTGGGTGATTCGGATAGAATCGCCTGGGCGGTGTTTTTGATTTCGTCGGAGTTACTTTGCCAGAGGGTGCGCGCGAGGCACCCAATGGGTGTAGCCCCTGAGCCCCCGGGTGATTCGAGTAGAGTCGCCCGGGGGGGTAGTATCGGACCCTTCGCGGGTAAGGCTGAAAGACTTGGTTTTTCGTCAACTAGATATTTTTAAGGGAATTGTGGTATTCCGTTCGCGGGAATTTTATTCAGTGTCGGCCTGGCTGGGACCCGACTATGGATCAAGGCCCTGGTGATGCTTGCGTCCTTGAGTCCTGATAGTTTGCGGGCCTATCCCTTGTTGGGATAGCCCTTTCGCTCTGGGACCCTAGGTGGGCCGACCTCCGGTCGTTATGGGCCCAGGCGGGTTTAGTGAAGAGATTTTTCTGGTCCACGTCCCCTCTATGGGAAAAGAGTTCGGTCGCCTTAGGAAAGCGAACTGCCTGGCACGATTTTGGTGGGAGAGGATAGGGATCGTGGGCGCGTGTCCCACGATGTGACGCGACAGTGCACCTAGCTGGCCCAGAGATCGAGGCGGATGGTTGCCCTTCTCGCATCTGTCTCCACTATAAAACCACGGGGTTCGCCCCTAGGGTTTCATACTTTGCTTCCTCCCCTTCGCATCAGCAACTTTTGCCGCTAATCGCCTTAGCTTCCCACGCCAAGACTGCTGCCGCCGTTAGGTTTTCATCCACGTTTACCGCCGCCGTCGAGCTCACGTACGCGCCGCCGTCCTCGTTGAGCTTGCACCCACCTTCCCCTCGACGTTTTGATGGAGCTGTGGGGCAGATCCAGCATTACCTCTCGATGTTTGGAGGGCCTCATCTGCCATGGCCTCCTCTGCCCACTGTCTGCCGTCGGGGAGTGGTTGCTGCCCGGTGATGAGAGTGAGCCAGCGCCGCCCGAAGGGTACGTCGTGTCTTTTGCCACCTTTCATGAGTGGGGATTTGTCGTACCCACGCATAGATTTCTTTGGGGGTTGTTGGATTATTACCAAGTGGAGTTGCAGCATCTTACCCCCAATGGTGTCCAACATATGGCGGCGTTTGTTGTCCTGTGTGAGGGTTTCCTAGGGATCGATCCCCACTTCGATTAGTGGCGGCACTTTTTCACCGTCAGTTTGTCGAAGAGGAAGATCGGGGGAAAGGATGTGAGCGTGCCGATGGGATATGCCAGCATTCATCTGTGCCCCACCCGGTCGAGGGACTACCCGCTGATGCGTCTATCATCCTCAAATAAGGGGTGGCACGCGCAGTGGTTTTACGTTAGGGATGACCTGAGTGCCACATTGTCGAAGTACTCTGGGCACCTCATCAACGAGGCTCTAGAGTCGTGGCAGTGGGGCTGTCTAAATTTGGAGAAGAAACACCTTGCCGACCTTCTCGCCGCCATTCATGCTCTAAAGGTTCAGGGCGTGAAGGGGTCGAGGATCATTGGTGCCTACCATGCAAGGAGGGTGGTGCCACTAATGGCGCGCGCACTTCCCTTGTACTGGATGGTTCCTGGAAAGTCGTTCGAAGGAACGGTGCTCGCTGATGAGGTGCTTGCTCCTTCTGAAGTGGCGCAGCATATTAGGGAGGCGATGGAGCCTATGAAGGACACCTCTGGCTCAGCCCTCGAACCTGTGTATCCGGTGCCAGGGCATCCCCCAATGCGACCAGAACCCGGGTTCTTTGAATTTGTAAGCTTTCCTTCCCTATGCCCTCCTTTTCGATTGAATTTCTGATCCTTTAATACCAACCTTGGGATGGCAGGACTAGCCAAGGAGGCTATACTTCAAGGACTACCCGGTCCCACTGCCGAAGGATCAGGTCATGGCGGCGGCGAATCATGTCACGGCCGAGTGGGAAAAGAGGGCAAGGGAGCAAAAGAAAGTTGAGGAGCGGCGGAAGCAGGAGGCACGGGATCGAGGAGAGGAAGTAAGCAATGATGACGACGATGATGATGTTGATGAGGTTACTGCCGGTGTGGATTGGGGTGTCCTGGAGGATGAGGGCATGTTGACCAATGCCCCTCTGTCTATGTAGGAACCCCCCTCGTCCCACACGGAGGGAAGCGAGTCCGCAAGGTTGGCGGAGGTTGGAGCCGAAGAGTCCGCCGCTTCACGCCGGTGCTGGCAGAGGATCGGTGGGTGGCTAGATCTGAGGAGGCCCTCGAGGTGCTGATGGAGGAGGGAGGTCCTATTGCCATTCCTCATGAGAGGATGGTGGTAAGTGGATCTACCACCCAGCCTGAGGTGTTGACCGAGAGGGGTGGCTCTACAGCCGCGCCCTCAGAGATGAGCTCCCCTGCCCAGGAGCAGGGGGTAGGTTTGAAGGGGTCCCATCCCGATGAGTTGGGGCAGGGGTCTGGGGCTTTGTCCCCAAAGCGCACTCGCTGGCCGAAGGCGTCGGGGTAAGCCACTGACTCCCTGTCTCTCTTTTATTTTGTTTTTTGGTTTTGACTTTATGCCTTTTTTCTCTTGTGTAGACTTTTGCGGACGGGCCACCCTCTGGGGATGGCGCCCAAGAAGAGCCTTGCCCGTCAGGCGGGATGGGTGGCGTCGCTCGACGTTGCTCCTATTTCGGGCAGGAGTGGTGATGATGCTACGGCTGCGTTGGTCGACTCAACGGCGGTCGTGGCGGCACCTGCGCCCTTGGTGGCCGTCGAGCAGGTGGGATCTTCCGCAGTGGGTGTGGCACCGCCGGCCGAGGGTCGTGTATCGCCGGTGGAGGTGGTCAAGACCATGCCAAGCCAGGATTAGCCGGGCATAGCCACGGTGGTGCTCGAGGGCATAGTGCAGTCTACGCCACCGGGGGCCCAGGTGGATCCGCCCGTGGCGCTCAAAGCGGCCCAGATGGAGGAGGATCTGGTTAGAGGGTCCTCCGGTGTCGTGGTAGTGGTGCGGAGGACCAAGAGGGAGTCACCCCTGGCCCCTTTGTTGGGAGGCAGCCGTTCCCTCATGTGGGGCGAGCCGCTGCTTCAGTGGATGGCCGCTCAGGACCCAATGTCGGCTCTTTTCACGCTCGATGACCATGCCGAGAGCATGGAGCGAGAGAGTCTCGACTTTGGGCTTTCGACTATGATGAATGCCTTGAACCAGGTCAGAGGGGCCCTACGTGAAATTATCGTTCCTACTAGTCAGGTATCTGCTTGTTCTTCCTCGTTTTCCTCCTTCTTCAAGTACTTTTGTGTTTTCGTATTTTTGATACCGGCCTTCTTTTCATGTCATTGTTGCTCGTAGTCGGAGCAAATCCTAGTTCCTCCGTGAACAGAAGGTAGAATGGGATCACCTTGCTAAGGAGGCCTGGCTGCGAGGAGATGTGGGCGCGTAGCTCGCTGCCGCCCAGCAGCGGGAGGCCCAGGCGCGTCAGGACACGGAGGAGGCCCACGGGATTTTGAGGACTTGTTGGCGAGGATAAAGCTGGATGAGGAGGATATCGCCAGGCTTCGAAAGGAGTGAGACAAGCTACTGCAGAAGAATGCTATGGCTAGTGAGAAGGCCGGCGAGCTCCTGGCGGAGCTACAGACGGAGCGAGACCTCAAGCTGAAGGCTGAGGAGAGGTCCGCGATGTTGCAGGAGAAGGTGAACCAGGATGTCGTGGTGATCGATCGGACCATCCGAGAGCGCGACGAATCACGTCGGGAGGCCAAGGCACGCCAGACAGATCTTGGAGTTAAGGTGACCCGACGGCTAGATGCCGAGGAAGCTTCTACCGGTTTGTGCGCCGATCTTGTCGAGGTGCGGGGGCTTCTCCAAGCAGAAGGTGATGAGTTTGATCGCCTATCCCTCGCTGTTCTAGCGGTCTGCGAAAACCTATAGGTGGCACAAGAGGAGGGGACCAACTCGCTTGTGGCCCGTGCCGCTAGTATCACGGCTCAGGTGGGCCAGCTTGAGGAGAGTGCTTTTCATGCTAGGATCACCTAGGCCTTCACCGTCGCCCATGCTCATTATGAGAAGGAGATCAACCTGGAGGTGATGAGCGAAGGTTTCCCGCCTACCTATGAGGATGATGAGCTAGACGCGATTGAGAAGGTGGTGGCTCCTCTTGCAAAGAACTTGGCGGATAATCTGAAAGAAATGGTTCTCCCTTCATGGAAGTAGTTAGTCGAATAAATTTGAACAACACTTATATGTAATATGTGAACAAGTTTCAGTACTTTTGAGTCTAGAAGCAGTTTCATGATTTTGCTTCGTAATTTCATTTTGTTTGATTTCACCTTCTTCCCTTTTTGCAATCAAAAAGAGTGTTTATTCGATCCGACCCTTCCCTTTGTCTAAGGCCACAGGGCTGGTGGTGCAATCTGTTCCCCCAAATCTTGCTGCTGGTCTTGATGCGAGGAGGGAGTATGATGTAATGATTGTTTCAAAAAAAGGAAGGGAGGTAGTCGTACCTTTACCAGCCCCCGAGTGAGATCCGACCCCTTGCATTCGCTAGGGTCGGGTGTTACTGGAGACCAGACCGTTCAGATGGAATCCCATTCCGTGGTTTTTGTGACAGGGTCGGCAAAGTCCTCGAATGGCATTCCACTATTCCCCGTCCTGCCTTCCAACAGAATTCCCCAAATGGGGACTCTATGGGCTCGGCAAGGGGGGCCTTCGAACCATTGTCCCTGTATCGAGCGGCTCGAGCCCCGGGCCTTGTCAGGGTCCGATAGGGGTTGACCATAATTCACGTGTTACCTCGTCCTCGACTTTCATAATCAGAGGGGCCGAGTAGACAACACTTGCCTCGGTGGCTCGAGTGTTGTGCTCAATGAGCTCGCTAACGGGTACATTCGTGTGGAATCTGGGTCCATCATTTGCTGATGGGGTAGGAAGAGCCCTCTGGTGGCATTCCACAACTTCTTACCCTGCCTCCTGGCCGATGCCCGAGCCGTTCGATAGGCTCAGGTGGCCCGATGGCCTCTCCTCGATGGAGATTCTTTGGGTTTGGCTCGAGGTTAGAATCGAACGAGAAAAGGTTGAGACGTCCCTGTCCGCTTCTGAGCAGGGTCGGGCAGGGCCGCTGGGGCTCATCTCAGTTATTTCTCCCTGGCTCTATTTGGTGCGAGGCGGCCTCGAGCCCTTCGCAGGCCAGCCTTCGAACCTCAGCCTGCTGCCACCCATATCGAATGAGGCGACTGTCGTTTCATGACGCGACACGAAGCGTTGGGATGCATTATTTTGCATATGCAATGTTTGAATGTAAAATTTAATCGAAATAAAGGTGGGGTCGGTAACGTTACCTTGGTAGCACGAGTGACGGAAAGCCCCTACTAGATGTGTTCGAGCCAGGTTTTGGGTCCGATGTTTCCGACGAGGCCGGTGTAAACTGCATAAGTATTGCTACTTTTGTTTTTGTGATTGATTTTTAAGCGATCTGCCAGCTTCCCCCTGAAGGGGGGCTCTGTAGGTGGACCCCTCCAAAGTCCTTTTGGGAAGGTGGGAGCTAAGGCTAGCAGTGTGAGGAACTGTGAACGCAATTATGCTGGTGAACCAAAAAGACTCCATAGCCGACGGAGCGTAGGGTCCGGTGGTTCGTCCAGTTGTACTCATCGTTGTATTCCCACACACCATGCTTTTGGTTTCCCAAACGTAAGGAGGGATCGGGCTAAGAGGGTGTTTAAACAAACATGCGCCCTTGGTAGCCCCCGAGCGATGTCCGTGTCCCTACCGTTGCTGGGGTCAGAAGCTCGGCAAAGAATTCAACACTCAAAGTAAATAAACAGGGGTGCTTATCTTACAGTTGGTCGTTCGTTCGTTGTTTTGCCTGGGCCGATCGATCAACCCAGGGGGCCTATTGGGCTCCCCTAGAAGGAGGTTCCATTGTTGGGTCGTCCCTGGTCCTACCTAGGGAAGCGGAGAGTCGCCTGTAGGTGAGTGTGCCTCGGTTCTTGCGTTTAGGGGATGTTAGTGGTGGGCCATGCCTAGGTGACATTCTGGCTTACCAGGCGGCGTCCCGTCAATCAGAGCACATCCCGTCGTTTCCGACGCAGCACCTTAGATTTCTGTCAGCATTGATTTCGCATTTGTATTGAATAGGGGAAGGCAGAGGGTTTTTTGTCCGAACCTTTCACCTTTCCTTAGCTGCCAAGCCCCCTCTTTAAATAGGGAGGGGGGGGAAGAGTTCTCACTGCACCTCCTCGCCAGCCTTCGAGCCACCACCTCTTCTCCTTCCTTTCCACTGAATGTATCGGTTCCTAAGTAAGAGAGGGTAATGCCAGGGAGAGATAAACTCATAGGTCCGCCCATGATTTCAGAGCGTGATGTCGAGCTAGAGGTTATCCAACGTAGATGAGATGGTGTAGTTCGCCTGTGCTGAGGAGGGGTCGCTGTTGCCGGAGAAGAAGAGGCACCGGAGGGCAATGAGCGTTGTTGATTTCGCCGCCGCTGGTCGCGGCCTTCCTTCAGCGGGAGGTGCTTTCTACCCCAACGCCGTTGTTGGGGTTGGGGCTAATGATGATGGTGTAGTCCCTGAACGTCTTGGCAGAGGGGCATCGTATTCGCCGGTGCGGTGCTCGACGTTGCAGATGACGGTGCCTTCGAAGGTCCTACAACGCGGTGGGATAACGTCCCGGCGGAGGGGCACCGTATTCGCCGGCGCGGTGCTCGACGTTGCAGATGACGGTGCCTTCGAAGGTCCCGTGACATGGTGGGATGTTGCCGATGGAGGGCATGGTGCGGCGGCTGTAGTAGACGAACTGGCCCGTGTACATGCCCGGACGTTGCCGATGGAGAGCTTGGCGCAGCGGCCATAGTAGACGAACTGGCCCGTGTACATGCCCAGACGTTGTCGATGGAGAGCTCGGCGCGGCGGCCGTAGTAGTACTCGTAGTAAAGCTAAGCAGAGAATGTAATTGAATAAGTTTGGGGGAGCCCCTGAGTGAACAGTCCTTTGGATTTTTAGGAGTACACTAGTCTTTTGCGTGATGAAACCATTTTGTAAGTGGTTAATTTGTGCAAAAATGAAAAAAATTTCATCTTTTGTTTAGGGCAAACAACTTTTTAGTTTTCTCTTCTTGTAGAAGAGGTTTCGGTGCCCTCCAACCCTTCCCATGGCCCAAGTTGTAAGAAACTAGGAGTGCGGGTGAATTAATTCTGATCATGCTGGTGAGCAAAGAGGTTGTAGCCGCTGGGGTGTGGGTCTCCCGTAGTTCTACCAGTTGTACTCAAAATTTGTTCCCGAAATCTTAGTCCTTAGGACTTGTTTACAAGAAGATCGGACAACTTAGATAAAGTTTTCAAAAATAATAGAGGAAGTGTCTGCAAGATAAACGTACTTGTACTTGTATTAGCCCCCGAGTGAGGTTCAGCCCCTCACAATTTGCAGGGGTCGGATGTCACTAAAGATCAGGGTTTTGTAAAGACAAAGACTGATAAGAAGAAACATGCGTTCATTTAAGGGTAAAAATGACGTAGCTGCTCAATGTTCTAGGCGTTGGTGAAGACCTCGCCATTGATGGTTTTCAACTTGTAGGCGCCCGGGTGAAGTACTTCCACGATGACGTAGGGCCCCTCCTAGGGCGAGGAGAGTTTGTGGCGGTCCTTGTTGCTCTGCACAAGACGGAGGATGAGGTCTCTGACGTTGAAGGCTCGACCCCGCACCCGTCAGCTGGGGTACCATCGCAATGCCTGCTGGTACTTAGCTGAATGGAGGAGAGCGATGTTGCGGGCTTCATCTAGCTAGTCCATGGCATCTTGGTGGGATGCCTCAGCCCCCTATTCGTCGTATGCTCTGGTCCTTGGTGCTCCATAGTCAAGGTCCGTTGGGAGAACAGCCTCAGAGCCGTAGACCATGAAGAAGGGTGTGTAGCCGGTGGCCCGGCTAGGAGTTGTCCTTAGGCTCCAGAGCATGGCCGAAAGCTCAGCGAGCCAGCGCACGCCGAACTTGTTCAACCGGTTGAAAATTCTGGGTTTAAGGCTTTGTAGGAGCATGCCATTTGCGCGCTCGACCTGCCCGTTCGTCCGGGGGTGCGCGATGGCTGCCCAATCGATTCAGATGTGTTGTTGATCACAGAATCGAATGAATTTCCTATCGGTGAACTACGTGCCGTTGTCTGTGATGATGGAGTTCGGTACTCCGAAGCGATGGATGATATCGAGGAAGAATAGTACAGCTTGCTCGGATTTGATCGTGGAGATCGGTCGAGCTTCAATCCATTTTGTAAACTTGTCTATGGTGACAAGCAAGTGGGTGAAGCCCCCGGGTGCCTTTTTGAGTGGCCCAACCAGGTCGAGCCCCCAAACCGTGAAGGGCCACATGATGGGGATCATCTGGAGCGCCTAGGTTGGAAGGTGAATCTACTGAGCGTAGTACTGACACCCTTCGCAGGTGCGTACAATTTGCTCAGCGTCGGCTACTGCAGTTTGCCAGTAGAAGCCCTATCGGAATGCGTTCCCAACCAAGGTTCTTGGTGTGGCATGGTGACCGCAGACCCCACTGTGGATATCGCTTAGCAAAAGTTTTCCCTGTTCGCCAGGGATACAGAGCTGTAGGATCCCCGTATGGCTCCGTTTGTAGAGTTCGCCTTCTATAAGAACGAAGGACTTGGCACGACGTGCGAGTCATCGGGCTTCCGTCTTGTCTACTGGTAGTGTGTCGCGGAGGAGGTAGTCGAGGTAAAGTGTTCTCTAGTCATCGGGAGGGTCAGACTCTGCTGCTGGGTCCTCTTCAAGCTCCATGACCTCGGGGTCAAGCAGAGCAGTTGGGGGATCGGCCCCTGGGGTCGGACTAGATGGGCCATTGTCGGCCTATTCTGACCCCGCGTAGCGTACCGAAGGTTTATGTTGATCGCTGGTGAAGACACCTACTGGGACTGGCTCTCGACCGGATGCTGCTTTCGTGAGCATGTCGGCTGCTTCATTGAGATGCCTTGGGATGTGGTTGAGTTCAAGGCCGTCGAATCTATCCTCCAACCATCGAACTTCTTGGCAGTATGCCTCCATCTTGGCGTCGTGGCAGCATGACTCCTTCATGACCTGGTTGACGACCAGCTAGGAGTCGCCCCTGATGTCGAGGCATTGGATGCCCAGCTCAATGGAGATTCGTAGGCCATTGATGAGCGCTTCGTATTCTACGATATTGTTTGATGAGGGGAAATGGAGCCGAACCATGTACCTCATGCGGACCCCGAGGGGAGATACGAAGACTAGTCCCGCACCGGCGCCCTTCTTCATCAGCGATCCATCAAAGTACATCGTCTAGTACTCTTGATCGACGATTGCTGGTGGCATCTAGACCTCGGTCCACTCCGCGATGAAGTCAGCCAGCACCTGGGATTTGATCGTTGTTCAGGGGGCATAAGTAATGACCTGATCCATCAGCTCGAGTGCCCACTTTACGGTTCTTCCTGTAGCGTCCTAGCTATAGACGACCTCACCGAGGGGGAACGATGTCACGACTGTCACAGGGTGTGACTTGAAGTAGTGGCATAGCTTCCTCTTGGTGATGAGGATGGTGTAGAGGAGTTTCTAGATTTGGGAGTAGCAGGTTTTGGAGTTGGATAACACTTCGCTGATAAAATATACATGGCGCTGCACCTTGAAGGCATGCCCCTCTTCTTCCTGCTCTACCACTAAGGCGGCGCTAACCACTTGCGTGGTGGCCGCTATGTACAGGAGGAGGGATTCTCCGTTGCTTGGAGGGACCAGGACCGGGGGTTTAGTTAGAAATTGCTTAACCATGTCAAGCGCTTCCTAGGCCTCGGCTGTCCACTCGAAGCGGTCAGACTTCTTTAGGAGTCAATAAAGGGGGAGTCCTCATTCGTCGAGGCACGAAAAAAATCGGCTGAGGGCGGCAAGGCACCCCATGATCCACTGAACCCCCTTTATGTTTTGGATCGGGCCCATCCTTGTGATGGCTGAGATCTTCTCTGGGTTGGCTTCGATACCGTGCTCGGAGACAATGAAGCCGAGCAGCATGCCGCTCGGGACCCCGAAAATGCATTTTTCGGGATTGAGTTTGATGCCGTTTGCATGAAGTTTTGCAAAGGTTTGTTCAAGGTCGGCGACAAGGTGGTCAGCCTGTTTAGACTTAACTACGATGTCGTCGACGTAGGCCTCAATGGTCCGCCCGATGAGGTCACCGAAACAGTTGAGCATACAGTGCTGGTAAGTTGCCCCTGCGTTATTCAGACCGAACGGCATTGAAATGTAGCAGAACGATCCGAAGGGAGTGATAAAAGACATCGTGAGCTGGTCGGACTCCTTCATCGTGATCTAGTGGTAGCCGAAGTATGTGTCAAGGAAGCAGAGGGTTTCGCCCCCCGAGGTGGAATCGACTATTTGGTCTATTCATGGCAAAGGAAATGGATCCTTTGGAAATGCCTTGTTGAGGCCTGTGTAATCGACACACATTCTCCATTTCCTGCTCTTTTTTTGTATAAGAATAGGATTTGCTAACCACTTTGGGTGGTGTACTTCCCTGATGAACCCAGTAGCCAACAGTTTTGCTATCTCTTCACCGATGGCTCTGTGTTTTTCCTCATCGAAGCGGCGCAGGCGTTGCTTCACCGGTTTGGAGCTTGGGAGGATTTTTAGGGTATGCTCGGCGACCTCCCTCAGGATGCCTGGCATATCCGAGGGTTTCCACACAAAGATGTCTTTGTTATCGTGGAGGAAGTCGATGAGCGTGCTTTCCTATTCGGAGGAGAGCGCGGTCCTAATGTGGACTTTTTTGCCCTCGGAGCTGCTGGGGTCTACGAGGACCTCCTTGGACCCTTTCGTCGATTCGAATGACCCGGATGACTTCTTCGCGTTGGGTGCTTCTTCAACGACCTCCTCCCTAAGGGTGGCGAGCTCTTCGGAGGCGACGAGTGCTGTGGCATGGCCGCAGCATTCGACTTCGCACTCGTAAGCGCGATGGAAGGAGATGCCGATGGTGATGACCCCGTGGGGGCCCGACATCTTCAGCTTAAGGTATGTATAGTTGGGGATGGCCATGAACTTCGTGTAGCATGGACGTCCAAGGATGGCGTGGAAGGTTCCGGGAAACCCTACCACGTCGAAGGTAAGGGTCTCAGTCCTGTAATTGGACCGATCCCCGAAAGTGACGGGCAGATCGATCTGCCCCAGCGGCACGGCCTATCTGCCAGGTATGACACCGTGGAAGGGCACTCAGATGGGGCAGAGGTTCATTCAGTCGACGCCCATCTCATCGAGTGTCTTGGCATACATGATGTTGAGGCCGCTGCCTCCGTCCATCAGTACTTTTGTGAGCCGCTTTGGGCCGACGATTAGGTCGATGACAAGCGGGTACCTTCCCGGGTATGGGATGACATCCGGATGGTCGGTTCGGTCGAAGGTTATGGCGGATTCTGACCACCAGAGGAAGGCAGGCATGGCCAGTTCGGCCATATAGACCTTGCGGCGTGCGACCTTCTAGCGGCGCTTGGAGTCGTAGGCCGCTGATCCTTCGAAGATCATGAGGGCACCGTTCAGCGTTGGGAAGGTGTCATCCTTCTCCTCGGCGTCGTCAGTGGGGGCAGGTTCCTTCCCTTGCTCCTCCTTGTTGAGGCCCCCGAACAAGTATTTGCGCATGAGGCCGCAATCCTTGTATAGATGCTTGGCCAAGAAAGAATGGTTTAGGCATGGCCCCTCGAGCATTTTCTCAAAGTGGTTCAGAGCACCCTCCGCGGGCTTTCGGCCACCCTTGCGGTCGGCTGCAGCCACAAGCGAGTTGTCGCGCCATTGCTTCTTATTCTTTCTTTTGGTGGGACGGTTGGAAGCGCCTTCACCGGCGTCCTCGTCCTGCCTCGCCTTGCCATCAGAGTGGTCGAAGATGGCTCCAACCGCCTCCTCTCTTAAGGCGTGGCTAGTGGCGATGTCCAAGAGCTCCTTGGTGGTTCGTGGGCCCCTACGCCCTAGCTTGTGAACCAGAGACTCGCAGGTTGTCCCAGATAGGAAGGCTCCTATCATGTCAGCGTCGGCGACGTTAGGGAGCTCATTGCACTGTCGAGAGAAGCGCCAGATGTACCCGCAGAGGGTTTCATCGGCCTTCTAGCGACAGTTCTTGAGGTCCCATGAGTTTTTGGGGCGTTTGTATGTGCCCTAGAAGTTCCCCACGAAGATCTCTATCAGATCCGCCCAACTTTGAATGGCGTTGGACGGTAGGTGCTCCAACCATGCTCGTGCCGAATCGGCCAAGAATAGTGGGAGATTACGAATAATGAAATCATCATCACTCACACCACCGGCCTGACATGCAAGCCGATAGTCTTTGAGCCAAAGCCCAGGGTTTGTTTCCCCAGAATATTTAGGGATGTTGGTAGGCGGTCGATACCTTAGTAGGAACGTAGCGTTGAGGCTATGTCGGCCGAAGGCCTGAGGGCCTAATAGGCCAGGGCTCAGGCTTCGGTCCTCGCTGCTGTCGTAGCGTCCACCACGTCAGGGATGGTAGCCATGGCGGGCTGCTTCTCCTACGTCGCCGCGGGTGCGTCTACAAGCATCGATGGTGTTGTGTACGTCACGGTCACAACCGAGGCATTGATGCACCGAGACGGCGGAGGGCTGCTTGCCGCCTGGCGGTGTCTAGTGAATAGACGCATCCTTGGTGGGGCGCACCGAGGGCATGCGCTGGCTGGCGTCGGGCTTGCGTTGTCGAGACAATGAGCTTTCTGCCTGCTGCGCCGCCGCACGCTCGAGCAACGTTCGAATTTCTTGATGGGCGCGGCGATCCTCGGACGTCGCGGCCTCTGGAAGGCCATGTAGCAAGGCCGTCACTACGGTGATGTTTTGGCTTGCCCAAGCGAAGTGAGGAAGGCCCCCATCATCGGTGAGGATCCTCTGGTGTACGGTGCGGGCCGTGGTGCGTGCACGCCCTCTGCCTTCACGGCGTTCAATCTCACGATTGATGTCCGCATATTCTCGGATGAGCCCTTGTCTGGCCTCATCGATCTCCAGCTTGCGGGCTCTTAGCTGCTCCATCCCTAAGCGAGATGGGGCTGTTGCCTCCCCAGACCTACCGTCAGGGTCGCTTGTCGGGGTAGCCTCTTCCCCGGAGACGTCCTCGACATGCCCCTCGAGGGTCTATGCCATGGAGCACTCCCGAGAAGGGTGATGGCTCCCCCTACTGGAGTCCAAGCTGGAGAATGATCCTAGCTCCTCTGTGAGGAGCCTGTGGAGAGTCTCTGTATCAGGTTCAATTGTCCCCACAAACTCACTGTCTGTGGGTGGTTGAACCATGCGTAGTGCTAGAAGGTGGCCAGCGGTCGCCGTGGCGTTGCGGAGACCAAATGGAAACACTGTCGGGGCACTTCATACGGGGCCTTCCGAAAATAGGGTGATGCTACGTGGGGCCTCCCTGGATAACTGGGGTCCAAGGGAGTCACCTAGCTGGCCCTCAAGCCTCAGGTAGCTGAGGTTGATGGAAGGGAGAGACTGTGCGGCTGTGTGGGCCAGCGCCAGCTCTCCTCCTAGTGTGACGATGAAATCAAGGTCACCAAAACACACGTGTGCGCCTAAGACCTAGCTGATTGCGTGGGTGGCCATCCGAGGCCTAAGTTGGAACGCGCAAAGGCCCCTACCTGGCGCGCCAACTGTCGGTGTTTCGTACAAGCACTGGCAAGTAGATTTATAGTAATGCGTGTTAGGCTCAGATGGTGAGCTAAAGGACACAAGATTTATACTAGTTCGGGTTGAATATTTCTACGTCTAGTTTGTTACTGCTCATGTTATTAGCATCGAAAACGGTTCATAGTAGGGGGTACAAATGATCGAGAGAGAGACTGGTCCCAAGTCTTTGATGGAAGGGTTGAAAGGAGGCCAAGAGCTTGATAGCAGCTTGACTGTGTGTGTGTGTTGTGTATTGTGCCGTCAAAAGTCGGGCCCTCTATTGGAGGAAGCACATCCTCTTTTATAGATGAAGGGGACGGCTTTACAAGTGTGAGGGCTAGGATGCGTACTCTACCTAGCCTTGTGGCTCATGTCTACCTAGCCTGGTTTCCCATTCTGATGGGTGTGAAAGGATGATAAGCGCCTACAATACTGTCGATGCCTCTATAGAATGTCAGGATGGTTACAGAGCACTGCCCCTCACAGGGTATGGACTGTAGTACAGTGGCTTTGACTTATGAGCCTTGCCCAGTCTTGCTCCGCACGCCTTCTGGTTCCTATGAATCTTTGTCGGAGGGACGCGGGGTTGAGGTCCAGAGTAGCGCTGTGGGCAAGGTCTTCTTGATCGGAGAGGGCGTCCGGAGGCTGAAGCGTGTGCTTCGATCCGGTGAACCTGAGGGGGCGGGAGCGGGCGCCGCTCCCTTGGGACCATAACGTGGTGACAGCATATCCATCATTTGTAGAGATCGCAAATCCTTTTCTAGAGCGTAGTGGTTGTCGTATATCTTCGCCGGGTTCCGTGTCCCAGAGCTGAAGGCGGCGCCTACAACTCTATAGGGCGAGGAGCACGCACCTATAATACTTTTCAGGCTCTGCTATGCCCAGAAGGGTCTAAAGCACCCGTCCCATCGTTCCCTAGCAGTACCTTTCCTACCGGGGCATAGGGTATGGTCCTAGAAGCCGTGGTTGACCCGAACGTCTTGTCTTGCCCTATACCCATCATCATGAGGGAACGGGGATAACTTGTTAGGCAAGACAAAACTAGTCCTTAGACATCGGGCGGGGTGAGGTTTGTCCTCGGTCGTCAGGCGAGGCGGAGACCAGTCCTTATCCCTTGGGCGAGACCAAGCTCGCCCCTCGAGGGTCGAGCGAGTCGGAGTCTATCCCTCAGCCCTCGGGTGAGGCAGAGCTGGCCCAAAGGCGTCGGGTGAGGCGAGGCTGGCCCAAAGGCGTCGGGTGAGGCGGAGACTAGCCCTTAGCCCTCGGGTGAGGCGGAGCTATCCCAAAGGCGTCGGGCGAGGCAGAGCTAGCCCAAAGGCGTCGGGCGAGGCAGAGACTAGCCCTTAGCCCTCGGGCGAGGCGGGGCTGGCCCAAAGGCGTCGGGCGAGGCGGAGACTAGCCCTTAGCCCTCGGGCGAGGCGGAGCAGTCCCAAAGGCGTCGGGCGAGGCTCAGACTAGCCCTTAGCCCTCGGGCGAGGCGGAGCTGTCCCAAAGGCATCGGGCAAGGCTAAGGCTAGCCCAAGGCGAGGTTGGCCCAAAGGCGTCGGGCGAGGTGGAACCAAACTCTCGTCATTCAGGCAAGGAACGTAACAATGCCCTTGTCCGTCTAGAAGTTTTTAATGTTCGATGGTTATTGGTTCCATCTTCTGAGGTACCCCGGTATTAGGTCCCCGACAGTATGTTTCAAGTGTTTTAGATGTTTGTTGTAATTGTTTCGTATGGATGTTGTAAAAGTGGTTGGGGGATGTTGCATATGTTGCAAATGTTCAGAGGTTTGTTTAAAATGTTTCATCAGCTCAAGACGTATGTTGCAAGCGTTTTGATTTGGATGTTTCATATGTTTCTTACTATATTGAAACAATATGTTCCAAATATTTTAGTTGTTTCAGTCTTATGTTGCAGTAAGTGTTTTTCATGTTGCTAGTTTTTTATCTGGATGCTGCACATGCTTCACACATATGTTACAAGTGTATGTAGATGTTTCATATGTATGTTTTATTCAAGCGTTTCATGTTGCACATGTTTCATGTTGTTCGAAGAGTCATGGGGCGTAGGGAGTGATGGTGGCACGGCACGGACGTCGGGGAATGAGGCGCGACGAGTTGGGGGCCGACGAATGGGGTGCGCGGCATGCTGGTGTCCTGTGGATAGGGCGTGACGGGGCAGGGTGCACGTGCGGGGTGAGGCGAGCAACCTCGAATCGAGGCGGACAGGGCGAGCTGCGCGTGCGAGGCAAGTTGTTCAGATGCACGGGCACTACGACGGGGTGGGGAAAAAAATCAATGGACGGGAGCAGGTTGCGTGGGCGTCCGGGCGCTAGGACTGCCGAAAATGAGAAAACCTTTTTTATATATTTTAAGCCAACAAACTTCTCTTTTGTGAATCACACCACATATGTATATAAGCATCTTCGGAAGATTGAACTTGCAGATCTCAAGGTTGACAATGTCATCATTTATGCTTTATTGTCGAGAGGTACGTCACATACCACCGAAAGATAACATTAAATTCTAAAATAAATCTAGAAAAATACAAACCCTGCATCAAGTCAATAACTTAAATCTTGATGAACAAGTTTTGCTCATAATAAATCTAAGCCCCTAAACTATGCAACACAGTTTGTCAATTTCAATGGAACTTTTCAATGAGATTGGTTTACTAAAAAGAAAGTAGGGTAAAAAAACTTAGGACTTGTTTGGAGGGCTAATCACTACCTAGCTAAAAATAGCTCAAATTAGCTCTAGTGCATCTACACGGGAGGGCTAATAGGTGAGATATTTTAGGCTATTTTTAGCCAGTTTTCAACTAATTAGCCAACTATAGCTAATTTGGACTAATTTTTAACCCCATGTGTACCCAAATAGACCCTTAGCCTAAAAACATTTATGGCCTCCCTCGTTAATATCTCAACTTCAAACATTGTCATTTAGTTTGAAGGAGGAAGACGACTTTTATTAGTTCCAATAGGAACCTTAACGAAGCGCCGAGCCCCTCTCGCCTCACGACTCGCCCTAACGCCGCCGCTGGTCCCCCTCTGATATCTCGCCGGAGGTCGGAGGGAGTGGTGATCCATCGTCTTTTAATAAGTTTTCCAGTAGATTGAATCCTTAAGGTTAGGGTTTTTCCATGCCTTAAGTTTTTTTTGGTATTAGGGATTTATCTCCTATTCCTCTCCGGCGACGGTGAGGAGACAGGGTGGAATCGTTTTCTCCATGTTTGTTCTGTTGAAGATGAGGGAGACAGCTACGGCGTCAGCAACTTCATCGGCATGACGGCATGAAGACTTTTCTTTCCGAACGGCGACATCAAGACGAAGATGATGTCGCCGCCATGGAATAATTTTCTCCGGTCTCTTCTTCATTTTGTTGTGGTTAGATCTGATCACAATAAAGGACTAGAGAAAATAAGTCTGAGATCGGTCTTCCTCGTTCTTCGGTAGTAGAAATAAGGACATAAGAATGCAGGAATATTGGCCGTCGTTCGTTGGGCGTCTGTTCTCAGACCTTCTGCCAAGTGTTTGCCTGTGCGGTCCTCCAAACGAGCGTCATACATGTTTGGATATGCGTTTTAGAGCTATTCACAACAAATCAATTTTCTAAATATATGTAGTATATTCCAGAGTTCTTGTAACATGATGTAGCCAGCTATATTTTTGAACACAAGGCATCTGTTCTCAGACCTTCTACCAAGTATTTGCCTGTGCGGTCATCCAAACGAGCGTCATATAGGTTTGGATATGAGTTTTAGAGCTATTCACAACAAATCAATTTCTAAATATATGTAGTATATTCCAAGAGTTCTTGTAACATGTTGTAGCCAGCTATATTTTTTAACACAGTACCATCTATATTTTTGAGGATGTGCGGTGTGGGGTTTGATTGAGGGTGGGTTAAAGGAGATGTCATGAAGCTGGAGCGCAATAATCACACACTAGTCCATCACGCACACAAGGGGGCGTCGACAGTCAGTTGGAAATGCAATCGTAGATCTGAACGTGTCTATTTTTTTTTCAAGAATGCAATCGTAGATCTGAACGTGTCTATTTTTTTTTAAGATCGAAGCATGGATACGATAAATATCTGGCATTGTAATATGAGGACGGTATGTCTGTATATTACATAGACTCAACAGAGGGATTTCATAAGTGTGGCAATGTTCCAAGCCAGTAGCATAGGGCGGTGTTTTATAAGTACCATAATAGTGCACAACATATGCTAGCTCTGTACATTAGGCTGCACGATAAGCAGCAATGGTGGTTCTGACATAACTATCATACTCTAAACACATAGCGTTAGGTGGAGTAATCATACATTTTAGCTGAAACCGTGCTGATGATCTTGTTAGTATCTTGGTTCACGGTACTTGGTTCGTGAAATGTAAGATAAGGAGGCCCAATTCGAATGTGTGGAACTTTACCAGATTCCTAATAGCGGCACATGCATTCTGTGTGGTGGCTGCATCCGGATAGGTAACCTGTAAAGCAGTAGAGGCTAGATTTGTTGAGTATTGGCATGAAGTCTGTTGAACAGCAGCGGTATACATATACGCATATGTTTTTCAGGGAAGCAGGTGCGTGTAGCTTGCATTTTGTGAAAACTGTGCATTCTTAGGATGATAGAACTTGAAAAGAACCGTGTCTGTCATACCTGTAGAGCGTAGTGCAGAGGTGCTTTCTTCATCTTCATTGTCGCTACGAAACATACATGCTGAATAAGGCTAAATTAAGATTAGGCTGGATAATAAGGATTATATAAGTTTAGTAATAGATATACGTCATGCCACAGGGTGATAGTTTGGAGATAACACATTAATGGATAGGAACATGTATCTACCTAGGATCATGGACGTCCACATGTTGATTATATAGTGTGACTGTTAGAGTACGTCATGAGCCTATTGGGCCTAGGCTGGCGGTATAGCCCGCTAGTGTTATGGTTAGTTAAAGATAAGGGTCACTTGCTTAAGAGTCAAGTAAGCCATGCTTGGGAGTCAAGTAAACCTCTCTATATAAGGAGATGAGATGTATTAATCTAATCAAGCAAGAATTAAGAAGGAAATCCCTTCCCTCTTGCTCGGCCGTGGGCAAGGCCCCTGGCCGGCCTCCGGCCTCCCTCGCAGCCCCAGCCGCCACAATTATGGTCGTAAACAGTATCTGTAGCCGCCTGTCGCCGCCTCTCCCTCAACTCTCTCCCTCTCCAATCCCAGCAGCCACATAACAATCTGGTATCAGAGATCTTTGGTTCGATCATGTCCAGCCCTCTACCGAGTTCTTCCCACCCGCCGCCGCCGCACACCCACCCGCTGCCACCAGCATCTTCGTCGGCGCTGCTGCCCCACACAGCAGGCGCGCCGGCATTGGGCGCGCTGGCATCCTTAGGGGCGCTTGCGCCCTTTGCCTCGACGCCGTCCGCCCTCGTCCTCACCCCAGAACAGATGACGGCCGCAATCCTGGAATTAGGGCAGGCTGTGGCAGGCATCAGGGCCTTCCTCGCCAGGCCCTATGCGCTCCAGCCGCAGCCCCAGCCGCCGCCGCCGCAACCGGCTGCGACCACCCTGCCAGCGGTGCTGTCGTATGGGATGCCCTACTCCAGCACGACGAGCGTTCCCATCCATCTCCGGATGCCGCCTTCCCCGTCGCCGATCCCATCTTATACCCTAGCCCCGACAGTCGGGCCGGTGTATACGATGGCAACGTTCCCGGCGACCACGACGTTGGCTGCCCCAGCCCCTACCGCCCTGATCCATTATGGTGGGGCGGTACAGTAGCCCTCCTACACCGAGGGGGTTTTCTATGGAGGCGTTGAGGGCCCTCTACTCTACGGCGGCAACATACAGCACCACCACGACGCCTCGTTGTCCGCGGCCTTTGCTCCAGAACCAGCAGCTCCGGGTGTCAGCCACGGCGCGCACCCTCTGCGTTTCTACAAGTTGGAGTTCCCGATGACGACAGCCGTCTCCATAACCGGCGCCCAGCAGATCCCAGCCACGGGCGAGAAGTTGCAGCAGATCGAGCAGCCGATGGACATCGCGATGGCGTCGGCGGGGAAGATGCTTACCCACCAAGTGTCGGCTGCAGTGCGGCTGCAGGCTGCTACGCGCGGCCTCCTAGCACGTCGGCGGGTGCGGGAGATGCGCGATCTGCAGCTGATTCAACTCTGCACCCCTTCGCAGCTCCTCCAAGTTGCGCTTAGCTGCGCGGAGGACCTCGATCTCGTCCGCTGCGTCGGGGATCTCGGGCATGCGGTTTCCCCCACGGGCTAAGTATATAAGTGTAATCTAAAAATGAGAAAGATCTCTATTATGAAAGCCAACAACTGCATACAGATGTGTAGCCTCTGCATTCAGGAAGAATAACATCACACTTAGAAATGACGGCAAGAGTATCTAAATAAAAAAACTGAAAACATAAGCAGTATGGAGCTACCATCTCAATAAGTGAACATTGGATCCTGAAAGAGCGCTAATTAGTCCATCAATAATGTTTGTTAGACAAAAAAAAAAGACTCAGGACAACCTGCCGCAGACAAATTATGACAAAGTACTAAAGAGGTCAAACTGAAAGGAACATATGGTAAACTGAATGCAGAGCTGTCTAACCTTGATCTGTTATGAAGATAAGCAGCTCTGTTTACCTATGCTACACATGATCAGTAACAGGTACGGAAAAACTCATAGCATAAAAAAGTATATAATGCTAACACTTATATGTCTTGCCTTTGAAACTGACACCAAAACTAATAGCATAAGCAGAGCAAAGCTGCACCTTAGTGTTTGAGATCTGTGTCCAATATATCCATGTACACATTTCTTCAAAAATCATGAGGGCACTTTGTATGACATCGTACCTACAGAGAAGGGGTCACATGGCCATAGTATTAGCATGTTAATTATCAGTGGAACACCCATATATAGAGACAAATTTGATAATCTGATAACATGACAACTTCAAAAACAACTGACATGTACTAATTAAGATATGTGGCAACAGATTAATAAGAAACTAAAACAAACTCACCAAGCCTACATGAGTACTAATCAGTTATGAAGATAAGCAGGCCTATTTACCTATGCTACGCATGATCAGTAACAGCTAGGAAAAACATGGACTATGCCCAAAAGAAATTTTAATTCTATGTTGGTCATGAATCTTTTTGCTAGCCATAACAAATTAAAGATATATAACACTAACACTAACATGCCTTGCTTTTGAAGCTGGCGTGTAAATTAATGTTTGTCTTTTTTTTGTCAAAGGCAATGCATCCCTGTCAACCAATTTGCAAAAAACGATCAGTATGCACCTCCACCACAATTCACAATTACATTCTGTGACATAATCAAGGAAGGGGAAAAAACCGAACAGATGGATAAAATAGCAATTACCTGTGTAGCAATTTCTAGAGAAGGAAGGGGGAGCCGGCATCATCACAAAGACACGAAGACACATTAGTTGGCACACCAAAAATAGACAATACATCTCTATTAGATCCCTGGAAACAAAATCAATGTCCAGTCAAAACAAAAATTGAATGAAAACAAAAGGAAAAGTTTTTGGGCATCTAGAATCATAAACCAGGAGTATGCACCCACAACCTGGCACACTGTGCTCTAAGGAGACTGTCATGTGACAGCGACAGCTCGGGACCGTCGCACTGGCGGCGCAGGCGAGGACGACCAACCCTAGGGCATGCGACGGCGACACAGGCAAGGGCGGCCAGCCCTGCACCACGTCACGGCGGCGGAGGTGACGGCGGGCATCCCTAGGGCACGGTGACGAGGCGTCGGGGATGAGTCCAGCCAACCCTAGGGCACGGCGGGGTGGCGGCGCAGGTGAGGACGGAGGTGCGTTCAGAGGAGGGGATGCAGAGGATGGAGCAGGGGCGGCGCTGGCAAGGGCGGAGCGGCAGTGGAGCATGCGGAGGGGAGGGCTCCGGAGGGCGGCGCGGAGAGGGGCAGTGGAGCAGGAGGACGGCGCGTGGGGGAGGGAGCGAGGGGCGCAGGGGAAGTGAAGATTTTTTTTTTTTGCCATGTGTACGGTCGGTGAACGGATATACCTTAGATTTTGGATCAGACACGGTAAAAAAAATATTGCTATTAACCTGCTTTGCTTTGATAATAGTAGATTCATTCATTCATTCACACGGACCTCTCGTGTGCTACAGCCGTTTAGTGCAGCGTGCAGGTGAACCGGCACGAAACGCCCGTCATCATTTCAACTCCGGAAACATTTGCGTTGCCGTTGGAAGCGGAACCTGGATCCAGCGCAGCAAGTCGCCCAACGCCCAGGCAGCCGCTCGACATTTCCGTCCGATCCAAGCAGCTATCCTCGCGTCCAAGTGCCCCCCCGCCGTCCCAGGCCCCAGCCGGACCGCCGGACGCCGGTCGCGCTCCGCCCCAACACGAAAACCCCGAAGCCTCCTTCGCATTCGTCGCGTCGCCAGCCGCCTCGCTCCAAAAGTCCAAACCCCTGCACTACCACAGGTCCACAGCAACCTCGCTCGCGGACTTGCTGAACCGCGTCCGCTTCGGCTTCCCCTTGCCCCCCCGGAATTCCGCGCGACGTCGCCATCAGTCACCGCCTCACCGGGCAGTTCGCTCGCGCAGGTCATCGTCTCCCCGATGACCGAAACGGTTACTCCCCTAGTCCCACCCCCACCACCAGCGCCGAGCAGTTAGCCAGTTTCCACTACTCTCCGCGTCGTCGCTAACTGTTCCAGGACGTGTCTTTGCTAATCCCCATTCATCGTACCGGCCGGCCCCTCCCCAATCGCCGCCGATCGCAGCCATGTCCTCTTCCTCCACCTCCTCCTGCGACGGGAGCGGGAACCCTAGCCCGCCCGCGGCGGCGGCGGCGGCGGCGGGGGGTCCCGCGGCGCAGTGGCCCAGGCGGCAGTGCCGGGACGTGTTCTGGCTGGTGGTCTTCCTCCTCCACCTGCTCGTCTTCGGCGCCGCGCTCGCGCTCTTCGGCCTCAACCGCTTCCGCCAGGCCGACCGCTTCAACATCGGCCGCTACGCCAACCTCACCGCGGAGCCCTGGGGCACCAACACCCCCGTCGGCTCGCCGGACCCCGCGCCCGCGCCGCCGCCGCCCTCCGTCTACCGCTCCGAGGACCCCTCCGTGCCGGCGTCCGAGCTCACCGAGACGTACTGGAAGTACTACGGCGCCGCGGGCGCCGTCGGGGCCGCGCTCGCGTGGGCGTGGCTCGCGGCGGCGGCCTGGAGGAAGGACGGCGGCAAGGTGGTCATGAGGACCGCCGTGCACTGCCTCACGGCCTACCTCGCCGTCGTCAGCGTCCTGTGCTTCTGGGGGAAGCACTTCTTCTGGGGCGTCGCCCTGGCCGTCGGCGCCGGCCTGCACTTCCTCTACGTCATGTCTGTGCTCGATAGGTACAGCTCACAACAACACTATGTTCTGAATTTGTCTGTAAAAATTGCCTATTCCATCTCATTTCAGACGAATTTGGACTCTAGTGAATGTGGGTCTGATGCCTGACACCGAGTAGGAGAGCGAGTTTCTGCAAATAACATGCAAATTCGAAGAATATCCACTCGCAATGCCTTACCCTGTTGACTGAATCTGCACAATCTCACCTATAACTGCATGAAGATCCTGCTAGGAGGTTGTCTGCACATGCTGCATGGCTGCACAAGTGTGCCATAATGCCACTCTTCTATGCTTCCTTGATTGATATGGCTTTTTGGTCTGCTTAATTTGTGTGGGGGCAAAGGATCACGTATGTTAGCATAGATTTATGCCACTTT
>NC_089587.1:171301722-171391722 GCF_019320115.1 Miscanthus floridulus | reverse complement strand
TTCACCTGCTGCCAATGCATACCCATATAATAATGCATGAAACTAGCATTTTGTGTTTGACAAAGTTTATATAAAAATATCATATATATTGAAACCAAATAAGTGTAACTTTTTTTATTTTCTATTTTAATTGTGTTATACATATGGATACACTTTTGAATTTAGTCAAAACTTTAGATAGTGTGGCTAAACTGAAATTATATTCTTTTATCATGAAAGAGCCGTCAGCACTTGCGTAGGACAAGATTCTTGATTAGGTCATCCAGGTTGGTCAATCCCTGCCGGCAGGCTACGTGGCCCGAATGGCGGCCTGCTTCCACTCGTCCGCCCTCCGCTTCATCTCCCTGCCCTTGTCGCCGGCCATTGCCTCTTGTATCGTTGCCTCCAGAGCCTCCCGCCGCACGTCACCGTCGACCTCCATCCCCACGCCCCACTCGGTGCACGCGTACCGATGGTTGGTCTGCTGCTCTGCGAAGAAGGGCCAGCACAGCATTGGCACGCCCACGCTGAGGCTCTCCGTCATGGAGTTCCACCCGCTGTCCGTCAGGAATACCCCCACCGCCCCGTGCCGTAGCACCGCCTCCTGCTCGCACCAGCTCGCCAGGAGGCACCTGTCCTTGGTGGACTCCACGAACTCGGGAGGCAGCACAGCGGTGTCGCCCTTCACCAGGTCGGGCCGGATGATCCACAGGAAGTCACAGCCGCTGCTCGCCAGCCCCCACGCAAACTCCACCAGGTCCTGGTTCGACATGGTGGTGATGCACCCGTAGTTCACGTACACCACGGACCAGGCCGCCCTGCCGTCCAGCCACCGTAGGCAGGTGTTGTCTTCCTTCCAGAGGCTGGCGCGGACCGTGCCGAGCGCGGCGGCGGCATCGACGACGCCAGGGTCAGGGACGGCGGCGGCCAGCCGCTCGAGGAGGAGACTGAGCGCGCCGATGGTGTAGACGGGCTGCAGGATGGCGCGCATGGCGCCCAGCGCCGTCAGCTCGAGCTCGTCAAAGGTGTTGAGGATGACGACGGTGGCGGCGTTCGCGCGCGACACCTCGTGCATCATGAAGTCAAGCAGGATGTCGCTGCGCTGCATGGTGTAGATGAAGCTCGGGAAGTCCCTGAGCCGCATGTGCGTGCTCATCCCGCGCGCCCACCCCACCGGTGTGTCTAGGTACCCGTTCGTCAGCTGCGCTTCATCTGCAGCATGCAGCATGCTCTACCGATCACATACGGAGTACATGATCCATGATGCGTTCATCACTAGAGGCCACAGCACGTAACGATACCAACCTTTGAGAGGCGCAAGGCCTTCGTCCATGAGGAACTGGACGTGGCGGTAGGCCATGTACCGTAGGCGCTGGCCGTCCAGAAGAGCAGGCACGGCACGCCGATCTCTTTAGCAGCGTCCACGCCGAAGCTCATGACGTTGTCGGCCACGACGCACGTCACCGGTGGCACCCCACCATTGCCGTCGTTGAGGTGGTCGAGTAGGCTCTTGAGGTGCGGGAGGCAGGTCCTCATGGTGGAGTCATAGAGCGCGGTCGGGTCCTGCGTGGCGTCGGCGTCCGAGTGCGGCAGGCCATCGGGGATGGTGGCGAAGCGGAAGCCCGGTAGGCCCGCGACGGCCTAGGGGCCCCGGGACCAGATGAGGCGGCGGTGGTTGTTATAGCTGGCCATGTAGCCCGAGCCCGTCGACCCAACCCAAGGCCCGTTTTTTTTTTGCCTAGCCCAAGCACGGCCTCGCATGGAGGCTAGCGGGCCTGGGCTGGCCCGGCCTGGAGCAGCAGGCCTTGCCTGGGCCGTGGGCTGGCATGGCACTGCCTGCTATAGAGTAGCCGGCCCGCTAGCGGCCCGGCCTACAGCCACGGCCTTCCCATGTCCTCCTCCCCTCCCCACAGCCCAGCGTGGCCCACGCGCTCCACGTCGTCCCCGACCCGCCTCCCCCCTCATATATAAGCGGGAGCCAGCGCCGCGGATGCCCTCCCCTTCCCTCATGCTCGTGGCGGCTCTCCCTCTCCCTCACCCCGAACCCTAGAGCCGGTGCCGCGGACGCCCGCCCCCTCCCCTTCCCTCACGCCCGCGTTGGCTCTCCCTCTCCCTCACCCAAAACCCTAGAGCCGGCGCTGCGGACGCCCGCCCCCTCTCCTTCTATCGGCAGTCCACCGAGGGGTATCCTGCGATGGTAGATTTTTTGGTGGGGGTGCGCGTAATCAGGAACCGGATGGTGACACAAGGTGTAGAGACAACGATTTAGATAGGTTCGGGCCGTCTCATCGACGTAATACCCTACGTCCTGTGTCTTTAGTGTATTGTATTGAGATATAGTAGATAGATCTATCCACTAGGGGACCCCTGCCTCTCCTTATATACTCTAGAGGGGTAGGGTTACAAGTAAAGTATCCTATTTGGTACTATACAATAGCTTACGGTGCATGCCGAGCAGCGCCGTGCATGCCTTGATCTTGTGGGCCGGGCCACCTCTGATGGTGCGGCCCATGTCTTGTCTTGTAGATACCAGGGGCCATACCCCCACACCTTCCCTCCAAGCTTGACAGTAGGTGACGTAGTCGCGTGGTGCCAGGATCAGAAAGTAGAAAACCAGCCGAGCAGGCAGCCAGTCCCCGGGCGTAGCCTCGAGATGAGAACAAGCACATTCACCGCAAGGTGAAGTGTGCCCACTTAGTCCTCGAGCCTGCTAGAAGATGAAGAATGAATCTTATAGCAGGGTCAAAGAAAAAGAAGTCTGAAAGCTTGTGAAGGGTCGAGATGGCAGACTAGAGGGGGGGTGAATAGTCTTTTCTAAAATTAATTGCGTCGGCTAACCCATACAAATGTGGAATTAAAACTATCGGTCTAGCCAAGACTATACCCCACGATATATGTTCACTAGCACCTTACAAAGATAACAATTATGCAACAAAGATGCCGGGCTAGTTAGAGCTCTCCTAAATAATTCTAGGAGCACGGTTACACAAACATATGCCACTAGTTCTTTAAGCAACAAGGGAGCTCCTACACATGCTAGTAAGCAAAAGCACAAAACTAACTAAGCTCACTAGCAATACTCAATAACAAGGCAACCAATGCCTAATTAGAGAGCGCAAATACTTAGCTACACAAACTAAGCAATGTGACTAACAAGGTTACTAAAACCAAATTAGCCACGCAAGGGAGCTACTTCTATGCTACACAAGCAAGAAGGTAATTAGCAAGTTACACAAGCTATCTAATTACAAGAGCAACTACACAAGCTTAATATGTATAGAAGTAATTGCAAGCTTATGTAATGGGGATGCAAACCAACGGGAAGAACAAGGTTGACACGATGATTTTTCTCCCGAGGTTCACGTGTTTGCCAACACGCTAGTCCCCGTTGTGTCGACCGCTCACTTGGTGGTTCGGCGGCTAATTAGCATCACCCGCTAAGCCCGCACGTCGGGCGCCGCAAGAACCTACCCCTTGAGTGAGGGTAGCTTAATGACACGCTTTACTAGAGTTGCTCTTCGCGGCTTCCATGGGGCGAGCACAATGCCCCTCACAAGCACTTCTCCGGAGCACCGCACAAGCTTCTTGCGCGCTTCGACGGAGACCACCACCAAGCCGTCTAGGAGGTGGCAACCTCCAAGAGTAACAAGCACCACCGGCTTGCAACTCGATCACCTAGTGCCACTCGATGCAACCTCACAATGCAATCGCACTAGAATCGCTCACTCACATAATCGAATGATCACTATCAAGTATGTGTGAGATGGAGGGCTCCTAAGCACTCTCAAGCATGGACACAAAGTCCCCCAAGGTGCTCTACACCAGCCATGGCCGAAGGCCATTTCTATTTATAGCCCCAAGGGCTAAACTAGTCTTTACCCCTTCACTGGGCAACGGTCGGGCCGACCGGATGCTCCGGTCGTGGTGACCGGACGCTGGACCTCAGCGTCCGATCGCCCACAGACGGCCACATGTCCTGGTTCCAACGGTCACTTGACTTGACCGGACGCAGCAGCTTTCAACTGACCGGACGCTGAACCCCCAGCGTCCGGTTGTTTCCAGTAAGGTACCGACCTCAACTGGACGTGTCCGGTCACACTTGATCGGACGCAGCCAGCGTCCGGTCACACTCTAGCTTTTGCGTCACCGTACGTCAGCCTGACCGGACACAGCCAGCCAGCGTACGGTGCTTTCAGACCCAGCGTCCGGTCAGTTGACCGACGCCAGCGTCTTCGCGACCACCTCGTTTTCACTTCTAACTTCTTCACCCTTGCTCTAATGTGCTAACCACAAGAATTTGCATCCGGCGCAATAGAAAATAGGCATTCCATTTTCCCGAAAGGGACCCAAACCCATCTCACCCCTGCAAACACCACCTCCTTTGTAAATGTGCCAACACCACCAAGTGTACACCACCATGTGTATGTGTGTTAGCATTTTCACAATCATTTCCCAAAGGATGTTAGCCACTCAACTTGCCACGCCACTCGATCCTAGCGACAATGCAAAGTTAGATCACTCGAGTGGCACTAGATGACCAATATGCAAACAAGTTTGCCCCTCTTGATAGTACGGCCATCTATCCTAAACCCGGTCATAAACTTTTCTACACACCTATGACCGATGAAATGAAATGCCCTAGGTTATACCTTTGCCTTGCGCATTCCATTCCATCTCCTTCAATGTCGATGCAACACATGCACCAACACGATCAACAATGATATGATCCACTTCATATCATCACATGATCATATTGGTTCATCGATCTTGACTCTACTTGCTCTTCACCGTTGCCATCGTCTATCGGCGCCAAGTCTTGCTCAAGCTTCACCGCCACGCGGTCCATCACTCCAAAGCCTTCGACTTGCCCTTCACGCTTGCAACCGGTCCATCAAGCCAAGTCTTGTCTTGATCTTCTCCACCTTGATCACATGACTCAATGTCATGTCTCATGTGCATTTAAGCTCCTTCATCATCACATGTGTGAGCTTTGCAACATCTCCAAGCCATTTTCACCTCCATGGCATATGTTGCTCATACACATATACCTGTGGACTAATCACCTGTGTATCTCACATAAACATAATTAGTCCACCTAAGTTGTCACTCAATTACCAAAACCAAACAAGGACCTTTCAGCTTGCCAACGTCGTCTGACATGCACGTATCAAGACCCTAGATGTGCTGCCCAAGATCAGCACCCTAATCTGAACAGCATGGAGCAGCTTGATAGCACACCGATGAGACATAGCAAGATCCGAGCAGCAAAGGAGTCCTCGGAGTCACTGGCGATGACCGAGCACCGAGGAGCGAGGAGTCCCTGGCATCGCTAGCGATGTTCGAGCACCGAGGAGCGAGGAGTCCCCGACGTCGTCAGCGATGATCGAGCACCGAGGAGTCCCCGATGTAGGCAGCGATGTCCGAGCACCGAGGAGTCCCTGATGGAGCTGGCGATGACCGAGCACCAAGGAGCGAGGAGTCTCCGGCGTCGCTGGCGATGACCGAGCACCGAGGAGCGAGGAGTCCCTGGCGTCGCTGGCGATGACCGAGCACCAAGGAGCGAGGAGTCCCCGGCGTTGCTGGCGATGACCGAGCACCGAGGAGCGAGGAGTCCCCGGCGTTGCTGGCGATGACCGAGCACCAAGGAGCGAGGAGTCTCCGACATCGCCGGCGATGTTCGAGCACCAAGGAGCGAGGAGTCCCCGACGTCACCGGCGATGACCGAGCACCGAGGAGCGAGGAGTCCCCGGCGTCGTCGGTGATGATCGAGCACCGAGGAGCGAGGAGTCCCCAGTATTGCTGGCGATGACTGAGCACCAAGGAGAGAGGAGTCTCCGGTGTCACTAGCGATGTCCGAGCACCGAGGAGCGAGGAGTCCCCGGCGTCGCCAGCGATGACCAAGCACCGAGGAGTCCACGGCGGAGGCGGCGATGTTAGAGCACCGAGGAGTCCTCGGCGAAGCTGGTGATGTCCGAGCACTGAGGAGCGAGGAGTCCCTAGCGTCGCCGGCGATGACCGAGCACCGAGGAGTCCCTGACGTAGGCAGTGATGTCCGAGCACCGAGGAGTTCCCGGTGAAGCTGGCGATGTCCGAGCACCGAGGAGTCCTCAACGTAGGCGGCGAGGTCCAAGCACCAAGGAGTCCCTAGCGTAGGCGGCGAGGTCCGAGCACCGACATAGCTGATGATGCCCATGCAGTGAAGTGTGCCCACTTAGTCCTCGAGCATGAAGTATCCATGCGCCGAGGAGTAACCGACGTAGCTGGCGATGAAGCATGAGCGACGAACAGTCTGGTCAACTGGTCGGCGGCAAAGTGAGCATTGAGTAGAAGCGACCAGCGAACAGTCCGATCAACTGGTCAGCGACGGAGTCCATGAACCAAGCAGTCCAACCAGTTGATCGGTGGAGAAGTCTGAGCACCAGGTGGTCCGATCACCTAGACGATGATCCTACAATACAAACATGTAGAACGGGTAGTACATGATGTAAAAATAAATGAACTCTAAAGAAAATCAGCAATGGTGATGAAACGGCGTATGCAGTTCGGCGATCAGTTGGTGTGAAGATATATTTATATTTAATATAAACCGCCCGAACAGTTAGTGTGTAGCTGAGTCTCCAGCCCTAGCTAGCCCGTTATCCATAACGCAGAGCGCGGAGCTCGTGCACGTGTAAGAGGAACAGGCGTGACCAAGGAGCCGCTGCCGACCACCCATAACGCAGAGCGCGGAGCCCGTAGCACGTGTAGGGAGGAGCCGGAGATAGGGCTGTCTCTGGAGGCGTCCGAGCATCAACATGACTGTTCAAGGGTTTAAAAAATTGTTTGGAGAGCAAATATGAAGAAAATAGCTCAGAAAAACATTATGGCGATATACGGAGATTGAAGAATATTTAGAAAAATATTAAAGTGTGACTTAGCTTTGGACGAAGCGTCTGGTCGGTGGCGTATGGCGTTGTCTGGTCGGCGTTGATGAAGTTGAGCTTAGATCGGGATGGTCGTGGTGTAATCAGTGAGACGTAATATTCAAGTAGATGAACGGAGTTCGGACGGCTGGCTGTCTGGGTGGCTCACTTCGTGTTGGAGTTAGTTCACAAGCAGTAGTTGCGTACATGCAAATCACATCCTAATAGCTTGCGTGGCTTGCATCTTCCTCTACCTGCTTGAGGCCAACGTACGCGTGCATGTGCCAACGTACATGTGCATGTGCTGTCGTGGTGGCTGATGATGAGTAATCCAGATGCATTTGAGGGCACCTAGTAGTACGCCTGACACTCGCCACTAGAAACACCGATTCGATCTTGCCGGGCGTTGAGCCGCCAGTAGCCGATTGGTTCAGTTGTCGTAGAGATAGCAGCGCTTAGAGTTGGTGACGCGTGCTGCTTGGAGATGCACCGTGGTTGTCGAAGGATGTCGATGCGATCAGTCGAGTCGTCGCGAAGGATGTTGATCTTGAGGTACGCCATCTGGTTCGCCAGGGGATCAAGCGCACACCCCGTACCTGGCGCGCCAACTGTCGATAGAATATCGTTGGCAGCCGACCGAGGGGTATCCGACGATGGTAGATTTGTCGGTGGGGGTATGCGTAATCAGGAACCGGATGGTGACACAAGGTGCAGAGACAGCGATTTAGACAGGTTCGGGCTGTCTGATCGACGTAATACCCTACGTCCTATGTCTTTAGTGTATTGTATTGAGATGTAGTAGATAGATCTGTCCACTAGGGGACCCCTGCCTCTCCTTATATACTCTAGAGGGGTAGGGTTACAAGTAAAATATCCTATTTGGTACTATACAATAGCTTGCGGTGCACGCCGAGCAGCGCCATGCACGCCTTGATCTTGTGGGTCGGGCCACCTCTGATGGTGCGGCCCATGTCTTGTCTTATAGATATCGGGGGCCATACCCCCACACCTTCCCTCACGCGCACGGTGGCTCTCCCTCTCCCTCACCCCGAACCCTAGAGCCGACGACGCGGATGCCCACCCCCTCCCCTTCCCTCACGCACGCGGCGGCTCTCCCTCTCCCTCACCCCGAACCCTAGAGCTAGTCTCGAGCTCTGCCTCGACGCAGATCCGGTGCCAAGACAAGCTCGCCGGCGGGCGGCGGCCACTGCCATCTCCGGCCTCGCACTGCCTCCTTCCTCGATCCCGCCACCACCAGATCTGGCCACGCTAGGTCTTCTCCACCATGGATCTGGCTCCCCACCCTTGCCTCAATGCTAGCATGGTGCCTCCTCCCCGTCCCTGCCTCCCTCACTCTCCCTCAGTGGCGCGTGGCTACGAGCACGCGGGCGGGCAGATCTGGTGGCCACCTCCTCGCCCGAGGCCACCTCCTCGCCTCCCCATGCGACCGCGGCGCATGCTTCGGCCTCGAGCACGCCGGCAGCCGCCCTCCTCCCCCAAGGCCCCCATGCGGTGGCTGGCCTCGAGCCCTCGCCGCTCCTCCACGACCCCTACGTCCCGGCGACAGCGACCCTGCCTGCTCCTAGCGACTCAGTGGGCCTCGAGCTGGCATGGCCTGTGAAAATGGCCGTGCTTCTTAGGCCAGCCCAGCAAGGAAATCAGCCCATAGGGCCGTTCCTGGGCCAAAGACTAGGCCCATGGCCCTATGAGGCACGGCCCGAGAGGCATGGCGTGCCGTGCCGGCCCGTTGGCTATCGGGCCAGGCCAGCATGGGCCTGTGCCGTGCCGTGCCATGCCAGGACATTGGCCATCTATAGTGGTTGTACTCGGTGTTGATGAAAGTGACATGGAAGCCCTTGCAGTAGAGGACTTTGGCCAGCTTCATCATCAGGCGTCACGTGGCCCTGCGCTAGGAACAGGACGCACACCATGTGCAGCTTGTCGCCGGCTGCCATCTCTCGGCCGGAAAGGAGGGAGTAATGTTGTGCTACGTTCAGGAATTTTTGGGGTGATGCGATCTTCTAGATTGTAGGCGCTCATATATATATGTATAGTATTACTATATGGTACCTGGGTACTAAATAATTATTCAGTACCCAGCGTCCTGTTGGCAGACAAATAGGCCCACCGCGCCTACACTCTGCCGTTCAGGCTCAAAGGCCCTGGCCCACCAACAGACTGAGCTCGATTGGTTTAGCAGCTCGGGAACTCCCCCAACCCAGATGCGGTTTCAATTTCCTCGCCTCCATCCACTCGGTCTCCTCCCTTCCTACGCTAGCACCGCCCGTCCACCCCCTCTCCGCTCAGCCTACTCTGGACCAACCCCCGTCAGGCGCTCCTCCTCAACCCACCTCCATCGGACCCCCGTCCACTCACCGTCGGTGCCGCCCCCACCGGTGTCACCCCACAACCCACCGTCGCAGCCCTGCTTCGCATCCTTGAGGCCTTGAGGGGACGAAGACGAGACGCCGCTAGTCGCGCCTTGCTTTCGTTGGCCGTGGCCTACTGTAGCTACTTGAGGGTGTTGGAGCAGCAGACTTGCATGGCCACGGTAGTGTCTGGCAGCCGCAGCGCGTGGGAATACCACGTCTTGGCCAGCAGACATTCAACGCCGAGGAAAGCTGCTGCATCCCCTCCAGGTACCAGGACTTCACCTTGTCGTTGTGGTTCACATTTATAATTCTTGCATTTTAATTTCTCATTTTTCTTCCACCTGTTGGGTATTATTTTTCCACATTAATTTCTGATTTTTCTTCTTCCACCTGTGAGAGGTTCTTCCCCTGGAATGATGGCCACCAAGCATCCACCTCCATTTGCAGCAGCTCGCAGTTCCTCAAATCAATATTTGTAAATTTAAGCTGTATAGTATAGGATTGCGGTATTCTAAATAGATTCTGATTCAATGTCTTTAGATTCCGATTGGAGCTGGTTGATACGATGCTTGACAACCCAAAAAGGATTGTTTTTGAGAGCACACAACAATGGTAAGTACATGTTTTTAGTGGCTTTTTTCATGTGTTGGAGCTGCTTTCTCTCTAGGATGATGTTAATGTGATTATTCCCCATTTAGATATGAGGTCCCTCTGCGACAAGAAAAGGTTAATCTGTTGCAATATGGAATTAGTTTTTTTCTAAATGAATAGACAAAACTAGGTACATTCATTTACAGCTTATCTAATCTTGTTTATGATTCTTTTCTTTTTAAATTTATATGTAAATGATCTGATGCATGGACACATAATTAGAGAATAATTTAATATACATGGATTTCAATTTTGCTATCACAAATCACCAATATTCTTTCATTGCACTTTGGCTTGTTATTTTGTCAATTACCACTATTCATCTTGTTATGAAAGCTCACAAGATTTTCAATTCTTTAAACGCATCTACCTTGTCCTGCATTTAACAACGATCAATAGGCACTTTCAATTGCACATGTATAAAGGATCAATGTTTTGCCATCTGCATCCATGTGAATATGTTTGAAGTTCTCCTCTGGCTGCCAAAAACGATCTGGATATCGAACCTTGATCTTTGCTCCCTCAGATTCTAAGTTGTTGTATGATCTCTGTTGTCAAATAGTCAATTTATTTAATCATCAATATGTCAACATTTGTGTAGATTGAGAACATAGAGTTAGTACTTCTAGATTCTTCATTGAAAATACATTTACATTGAGAGAGGATTTGATATTTATTATTGGAAAGCACATCATTTCTCTTCTACCAATAACCTGCCTCCCTATACTAGTATTTCAGTTCATGCTAGCTTATAGAAATTGATACCGTGGTTATATTCATGAATAATTGTGTGGAGCAGCTATTCTTATAGTGGCCATCTAGTGCTACATTTCTAGTTGTCAAATATCTAACAATTTTACAAATATTATCTTGCCACCTTATTATACCTGTTCTTTTCTGCAAGAGAGCAGCAGCTCCATGTTGTTCAAATTCTAGCATGCATGTTATATAGAGTTTTTTTTCATCACTTAGCCACTGGCCAGCTTGTTGCTCTTTCAGCCCTCTGTATGGTAGAATGCTTTTGTGCACTTGATAGATGTGTTGACTTATTATGTATTATTTATGCTTGTTGATAAATTTGCTCAGTCTATTGAACTAAAAGATTTGATCTTGCAAATTTCATCTGGCTAATTACAATGTTTTTTATTGCAACAAAAGATTTGTGACTTGAAATGTGATTTGTGGCTTGAATAGGTTTCTATACACTGCAAGGTATCTTTGTTTCTTGGTTTCTACTATATGTTAATAGCATGTCCTTTAACTATGATATTTAATTTTTCTCCCAATATGATTTTTCTATATTAAGTTTCAGCTCCCTCTCTTGTCCACTCGGTCTCCTTCCCTCCCTCTGCCGGCACCGCCCGTCCCTCCCTCTCCGTACCACCGCTGCTGCGCCGCTGGCCATCTATCCACCGTGCCTCCCGCCACGCCGCCCCATAGCGCTGTGCCGCCGAACACACACGTTGATTGCCGAGCTTGCATCATTTTGGATAGGAGCCGCCCGGTCCCTCAGGTTTCCTTTACCCTCCTTATTCATGCATCTCGCTTTGATGCCCCATTAAGGTAGTGTCAAATTTGCTTGACTATTTAGATTCCCTGCTATGGTTACTATTTGTTAAAGAATGATTAATGTGTTTCCATTTTATTTTTTATTTTCCCTTTTATTTTAGTTTTGGTAAGCATTATGCAGATATAATTCTTGAACATCCTGTTGAACTCCATTAATTCATTATGCGATGATCTAATTGGTTTCTTACAAACATACACATTGATTCAGCTTTGCATTGTGTTTTTTTAGATCATACACATATGTTTTTACTTATGGCGTGATTATAGTTTCATAAATCAATTCTATTTATTCTGCATTTGCAGAGGATGCCCATGCCGGAAAAGGCCCTGGTTCAGTCAACTAAAAGGTTCTTTTTTTCATTTCCTCATTATGTTTTACTTATCTTATTTTAGACATTCATATTGAGTCAGCGCTTGCAACTATATTGTTATGTGGATTGAGTTTGTAATTTTAAGTTGTAGACTATACGAGTGCAGTATTCTAATTAGATTCTGACTCAATGTCTTCAGATTCCGGTTGGAGCTAGTTGATAAGATGCCTGACAACCCAAAAAGGCTTGTATTTGAGAGCACTCAACAGCGGTCAGTACATGCTTTTTTTTATTTTAGTGGCCTTTTTCATGTGTTGTACCTGCTTTTCTCTGTACGATGATGCTAATGTGATCATTGCCCATTTAGGTATGAGGTCCCTTTGCGACAAGACGAGAGGTTACCCTCCTCTCCTGGTACAACCTTTGCATCGGCTCCACCAAATAGAGGTGCAAAGGGGAATGGTTGTACTATAATTTTAATCTGTTGCAGTATGGAGTTAGTATTTTACAAATGACTAGATAAAATTAGATATATTCATTTCCAGCTTATCTAATCTTGTTTATGAATTTTTTATTTATATTTATATGATCTAATGTATGTACACATAATTAGAGAATAATTTAATATTTATGGATTTTAAATTTTGCTATCTTAAATTTCCATTATTCTTTTCATTCCACTTCGACTTGTCCTTTTGTTAATTAACACTTTCCATCTTGTTCTGAAAGCTCACAAGATTTTTCTATTCTTTAAAATCATCTACCTTTGTTGTTTATTATTTTCCTTGTCTGGTCCTTTTGGTATTCAGATGCAAGGCATTCCCCTTCTAAGAACCCTGCGGTAGCACCTACTTTCCGTGACCACTCTCAGAGAAGGTATTGTTTTCTTAGAATCTTGTGTACCAAATTTCCCACCAATCATAATCGTCTGAGGCATATTAGTGTACTCTTCTAATTTGTATATTCTGTACTAACATGCTACACAAAAATCTCCTTCTTCTATCTCCTATTTAACCATACCCCTGATTTTATTTTTTTCCCCAAAAGTTCATGGATCATTTTTTTTCTATTTGTTTGTAGGACTCATGCTGCTGAGCATATTGTGGATAGGGTCCCGTGTAACCTTAAGAGGGTGGTTTTTTAGAGCTCACAGGAGAGGTTCATACGTGTTTCAATTTATTATAATTCTATTTATTTCCGAGAATCACCGATTAATGTTAATTCTTAGTCTGTTGTTAAAGTTTATCTGTTCGTGGCCTTTTTTTAGGTTTGAGCATCATATTCGACCAGAGCATGTGTTGCCTTCTGCAGCTGGTCTTGACAGTGATGACGCCGACTTCATGCCCATTCCCAACACCCGTTCATCCTCACACATCGACAAATCTAAGGATGTTGGTCCGAGGAAAAGGCAAACACGAGCAGGATTGTCGACCGGTGCATGTACAGAGGTGTATACCATTTATTTACTTCTGCACTTTCTTTTCATAAGAGTTATCATTCTAAAGCTCCTCTTCATATGTATCACTAGTTTGTTTTTTCCTTCAATATACCACAAATCTACTATCATGTCTTTGTTGCCAAATCTCTAGTTTTCTATATCTGTTTTGCTTTCTACTACCCCTGCAATTTTTTTTCAACTACACTACCCCTGCATTAGTTTACCATTCCTACGTTCCCTTTCCCCAATTATTAGTTTTTTTAGAAATCTATCTTCTTCTCGACTACCCATGCATCAGTTTATCATTTCTACGATGCTTCTCAGAATTCCGAGTGTCTCTTCTTTTTTATCCATTCTTGTCCTTACTATTTCTAAAATTCTTGTTATTTGTCCCAGGCAAGACAAAGGAAAAAGAGAGCTACCAGCCGTTCTTCCATTGTAAATGTTCAGGTGCAATTCCAGAGATGTTATTTTCACCACTAACTTGTTGAACCCGCAGCAATATGCTGCTATCGAAGCTGATGGGTTTGGTCATTTGCTGAGAATGAAGATCGATGCTGTAGAGAACAAGAATCTGCTAACCTGGCTATTAGACCACACTGACCCTGATTGTATGCTAATTAGGATAGGTGCAGGCAAGGTCCTTTCGATCACCCCACAAATAATTAGCATGGTTCTTGGTTTGCCTATACGTGGTGAAAACTTCAAGCAATACTCATGGAAGGAAGGTATCATATTTCACCAGCAGCTTATCTCTGATCTTAACCAAAGTCTCACTGAAGATTGTGACATACATATATCAAACCTGCAACAAGAGATCTTAAAGGAAAATGTGAACCCCTCTCATGAAGAGACTGCTTCTTCATGATACTTTGCAACAGGCTTCTACTTCCCTGCAGCAGGTAACACCATTGGTTCAGTTGACTATCAAGAGGACAATGGATCACCAATTGTTGGAAGTTGTTGACTGGTCCCAGGCTATATTCAATGATCTCCAGATAGCTGTTCGTAGCTGACACAATCGTGACAAAAATCAACTCACTCAAAACATATATGGCTGTGCCATTTTCCTGCTAGTAAATTTCTTTTCATCCATCCATCTTTTTATTTATTTTTTGCAGCTTTCCTACCACCTAACAATGTATGGCTGTGCCAATTTTTTTCACCCCTTATTTTTTGTCAACAGGTATACTATCTCGACAACATTGACCACCCTGTCTCATTGGTGGACCGGACTTCGACTCCACGCCTCACCTTTTATGACAATGCATCTAATAGATCGCTTAACTATTGCTGATACAACTATAACCACTCAGGGTGCACATACTTTTGGTGTCCAACCTGTGAGTCAGCTATCTTATCTGTTATATTCCTTTTCTTTTTTACAACCATATTATTAAGAAGCTTTTTTGTCTTCACTTCAATGCTATCTCTAACAGTTCAAGCCATGGAGTACCACCTGCTATGCTGCTGCATCTTTTCCAACGTTGGGCATGTCACTGAGTTATGTGTTGAATAGAGGTGACAAACGCTTGCATCTTCTGTTTCCCTTCTTCTCGCCTTGTGCTCCAAGAGTGACTTCATTCTTTTCTGATGATGTCTTGCAACGTCCCTTTGTCTTTGCTTGAGGTGGTCGATCCATTAAAATCCCCGTCTCCTGTGTTACACTGACCTGTCCATGTTTTTATCATAAAAATTTGCTCAACCATAATATATTATTAATTCTTTAGTGACTGCCCAGATTATCTCACATTGTGTGCTCCTATAGTGTTCTAGACACTGGACTTCCTATTCTCTCCCATCCCATCTTCCTTTTCCAACTCCCTACAGTTCAATAATCATTTACTCATTGTCAGTTAAAATTTGACACATACAATTATTATATGCACTCCAATTCCAAGTTTCATCCAATTTGAATTTACCTCTGCTGCTACTCTATCAACATGATTATGACATGTGTCAATTATTGTGCCAAGTGCATTATTTGTTTGCCTGCTCCCCTGTTATCGAAGAAAATAATATTCATTTATCACCATCGTTATTGTCACAATGCCACCTTGTTGGATGGCCCAAATAAAAATCAATTACCTGTGTACCCTCTCCGTGCCCCCACACATCATGCTGACCCCCCCCCCCCTCTCCCTATCATCTTGCCTAAATGTTTCCTGTGTTTCACCAACATTACCACAATTTTCGTAAAAAACTTTATAACTTGGAACCATTACCATACACTCTCAATTCACCATTCAAATACATGTCCAGTTGTATTCCTTCCTGTCGCATTTGAATTTGGCCCAATATCATGCGGGATGTCTTTTATTTCGTTGAACAGGCTATCCACTACTTCAATTGCTCTTTGGAATGTAGCATTCGACACGGTACCTGCTTGCACAACTTTTGTGCTCTTGGTCAGTAGCAACTTTGTTCTATAGCTTGTTGTGTTGCCATCGGCTCCTGTCAAAAGCTTGTCTTCCCTGCTAAATGCCAATTCATTTCTTGCAAACTTGGTGTATCGCTTAAAAATGTACTTCACAGGTATTTTATCAACTTGAATGTGAATGAAGGTCCGCAGCAAATGCACGCAAAATAGGCCTACATGGTATGATTTTAACATCCTTATGACTTAGCAGAGTACACCAGTACGAGATTAAGAGATCAAAAACTAATGTTCAAATATTTATGATACCTGTGTGTTCCCATTCTCTACACTCGCAACTGAAATCACCGTTCTCTTTGTCTGCCCTTACTTTGAATTTGTGTTGCCCCCATGTTATCTTCGCAGTCTTGTTTGTGTGACATACTAGGTAGCAATTTCTTCCTGCTTCAGTATTGTCCTCAATCTTATATGCAGTGCAGTCTACTACTTTCTTCTCAAAGTCTTTAAACACATTTCTAGTGTAAATTCTTCCCATTTGTATCTCGAATTCCCATTTGCTCTTCGTAAGCGTCTTGCTCTGCATCACAAAACAACACACCTACATTATAGATTTCACTAAAACCAATAATGCATTCTTATATTATGGGTTCAAAATTTGTTTACCGTTCCTTGGTAAGACTCTGCAGATTCCTTCATCTTCCTTGTATGCACAAAATTCAACACTTGCTTTGCAAACCGGTGCAATGTTGTTTTCTTTCCCACAAAACATTTCTTCATAATAAAATTAGTGCTTTCGCTGCGCTGTGTAGAAGCCATTCTTCCACAATATTCACCTTTGAAATACGTGGGGATATACCTGCTGCGTTGATCATAAAGGCTCTGAAGTGCACTATTTTTTTCTAGATTAAATTCTGTTATTAGTTCCTTCCATGCCTCCTCGAACTCTCCTGGTGTTAGTGGATGGTTTAGCACAGAATTAAATTTTTCCTTGAAGTCTTCTTTCTCATACATGCTATACAATTCATTCAGGTTGATTGATAGCTTGTTGACTACATGCCACCTGCATATTTTGTGAGTTATCCTTGGAAACTCCTTCTTGATTGTTGCTTCTATTGCTGAATCTTGGTCTGCAAGTTTTGTTTCACATGCTTTCATTTAAATCATGAAAATTGACAGTATATCACGAAACCACATTACACTTGGTTATTCCAAGCAACTAAATTTATCATATAAATAACCTTATGCAAAATATAAAAAATTGGACACCTGTCAGAATACATCTTGTTCGGTTTTTTCCATGCATTTTTTAAATGCTCTGAAAACCCACTCGAATGTTTTCGTTGTTTCATCTCCGAGTAGTGCACATCCAAAAACAGTGTTATGGAGGTGATGGTCAGAGCCAACAAACATAGCCAGTGGTTTATCATAAACATTTGTTTTATAGGTTGTATCAAATGACATTGCATCTCCAAAATCTACATATTCCCCTTGCATGCTGGCATGACTCCAAAATATGCTGTGTATACATCCATTCAAGTCAACCTTTGCCTCCCAGCGGAATTGGGGGTTTTCTACCTCACAGTCTTTGAAGAATTCTAGCAGCTTGTTGACATCATTTGCATGCTCCACCCTCATATTAGTCGTCTTTCTGCAGGTTAGTCGTACATAAGCTCATCATATATCGACAAGAATTAAAAAATATATTATGTTTTGCCACTCATCGGTTTTCCAAATCTCGATCTGTCATCGCTATATTCTCCTCACCTCCATGCATATCTCTTAATATGTTTCTAATGCTAATGTTAGGAACATCATTTGATTGTAAGTCATCAACATATTCTAGAAGCAAAGGATTCTTGTACTTGTGCGCCCTCATCTGTTTTGTTTCTGTAGGTTTTGGGAGCAACACGTGGTTATGGTTCAGTCTGACATCTGTAATCTCTGCAAATTATTTACTATTTTCTTTGTTACGTCTAAACTTTAGCTTGATGAATGCCAGGCATGATGTCTTCTTTGTTGTCTTGCCCCTGACGCGTTTTGCCTCGTTCCCCTTGTAGTATTTACCTATTCCATAATTATTGCACCTTAAGTACCTAGTATAATCTGTTTTGTTAGCCTTCTTTGGCTGGAAACCTGCCTTCTCAGCATATGTACAGTAGAATTTATGTGCTTCATCCTCTGTTTTGAAGCACATACCCACTCTAGGAATCAAAGCTTGGTCCAAGTTTTCTTTCTGTTAAAAAAATAATTCTCATAACCATTTCAGAATTATATGCTTACCATTTACACTACTGAAACAAATAGCCTGTTTTTAAGATCTACTCAACTCAAATTACCAGCAAGGCCAATATTACACTTACATGGTTGTATTTATGCTCTTCGTCTGGTGTCACAATCACTGATGGGTCAACAGTTGCAGGCGGTGAGAACAAAGTTATGCTACGTCCTTCTTGACCTGAATGAGAATAAAGCTTAAAATGTATGAAGTGTACAAACCTTGAAATGGAATAACCAAGCACTAACCCTCGGTTTGGCAGCATGCTTGCGGTGTGCGGTTTCCTTCGGTGCTTCTTTCATTTGAACCATTCCCCTGGATTCCTTGATTTTCACCAACTAGTAAACTATCGACAAAGTTGCAGCATGGAGTGTCAACCTGTTGCATCCCTATATTGCATCTTGTCACCTCTTCAACAGCGACACCTTCTTCGTTCATCTCTGCAACACATCTATTATTTCCTACTTCATCAAATTGCAGCCTTCTCGTTGCCATCCTTATTCACAGATCAACAAATGTTTAGGGCCCTTCAAGACAATTCTACATATTAATCATCATTACTTAATGTCAAACATTTTGGAAACAAAAACTCTCGAAGCCTACACCTCTCCTTTCCTTGTCTCAATCTCTTATATTTTTCTTTCCTTATGCAATTCATTATTTTTTTTTGCCTATTGATGCATGCAGATTCATAAATTTCTTTCATAATATAATCGGATTGTTTCTCTATATCTAATTTTCCATCTCTCTTTCCTATGTTGCTTTCTTTGCTCCTACCTCCAGCTTCAATTGGGTTGATTGGGATCGGTTGTCATTTCACACATGGCACGTGTATGCACAAAGCAGAAACTAATCTCCACAAATTAGTCAACAATCAGTCCCATTGAATGAACTGGTTCAACAATCTATAAGAGTGCATCCATAAATTGGGGACGCAATCAACAGGAAAAGAATCGATAAGAGCCTGTCCCATTCACTGAACAGGTAATTCATTTTTCATACCACAATCTAATCCCCAAAACAAATTCATGATCATGTAAGTTATTATGGACCAGAAATTGTACAGGATGCACTCCTATTGAATGAGCCGGTTCATTCAATCCGACATATTTCATCCATAATTACCTGTCCTCCACAGCCGGTTCCCTCCAATCTTCAGGACAGGGCAATCCACCGATGCCGGTTCCTTGGTCTGAGTAGCCTACGTCGTTCCTGATCGAAGAACGAGCGCACGGTTAGGTTCTCGGGCGGTTGACGGCGACCGCTACTGCGCGACGCAGAGTTACGGATGTGTGGGGATGTGTGGATGATTTGGTGCGGACCAACCGCACGGAAGCAGCGTGCGGATGTGTGGATGATACGTGGTCCCATGGGGTGTTCGATTATCACAATTACGTTTAAGTTGCTCTCGTGGCCCACACATCATGGACACGGTCTGCACCAAGGCTGCGTACGGATGGACCGAATCCAATTTTTTTTTGAAAGAAGGTGCGCATGGTCGACGGTCGTGTTTTCGTTCGGACGTGTTCCTCGGACCTTGTTTTCTAGTCCCGGGCTGGGCTACAGCGGCCCAGGTGCATAGGCACGCTCGGTCCCGACGTAGGATGCGCGTGCGCGCCTGTAGGACGCTGGGTACCAAATAACTCAGTAGTACCCGGATACTAAATAGGGTATATATATATATATATATATATATATATATATATATATATATATATATATATATATATATATATATATATGTGTGTGTGTGTGTGTGTGTGTGTCCCGGTGAGTATCGTGTCACTTCATTGGCAACTACTAAAAGAAACAAAGAAGCTGATGTCATCGGTTGGTGCAGCTTAGAAAGGTCATATTTTTCTTGAGTTGCTATATTTGGTGTCTAAAATTTCAGCAAATAATTTTAGACAATCAAATAGTACAATTAAAAGCATAACTCATAAAAAATAATCCATAATTTTCTATAACTAACCAAATAATAACAAAACTACATGTTACGTGGATAACAATAACAACAGATACATGAAACATACTAGCATGAGCAGTCCCTGGGAACAGTGAACATGGGAAGGAAACAGAGGCAAACAGTGAAAAAAAGGTGAACAATGGCGCCGAAATGAACAGTTCAGAATACTCTTTTGCTACAGTGCTAAGGTGCTGCGTATTGAGGGATTATATCATGGGGGCTTCTATTTCTCAGGTGCCTGATATTTTAAGTTTTTTTCAGGCAAGAACAGTGTCCATTAGATCTTAATCTAACCGTCCAGGAAACCAACACTATACATGTTCTTTCTCTTCGTCTCTTGATCTCTCTTGGTCCTTGATTTCAGGCATCTGGATTATAGGAAACGTGTTATATCATATTATATTATGAGAAGTGATTTTTTGAGTTCGAGATAAGGCAATCATTCGGCATTGTTGCTGCTTTTCCCTAAAAAACTATACTTCTATAGTATATTCCTCGTCAATGAGCAAGCTGCTTGTCCGAAATAATTTTTTTAACGGACATACGTCTCCGATGAGCAACTGCTTGCTGTCAAATGGACCAAAACCCAAATCTGTATAGATGCAAATACGGACGTAAGCGGGCTAGTCCTCAAATGTAAGGAAACGGTACGAAAATATGCCGTACCAAACCACATTATTTTCTGCATTTAATCCAATCAAATTTATATTTTCGAATAAATTCAAATTCAGTTCAAAATTCAAAACACCAAATTCAAAATTAAAACGAAAACGATTTTGACATTTTTTCGACCATTTTCTGCTTTCCTACTTCTAATTCGAAAATATCCCGAATACAAAACCGAATTTGGCCCACTACAGACAGCCCAGTCCACTCACTGATTGTGCCCTCAGGCCTCAGCGTAACCCAGCTGCAGTGTGGTCGTGCCCTCCCTCACTGGTGTTGCGGCGTCATATATAAGCAGCTTGCTGCCTTGTCGCCGGTTGGGACGTCGAGGTGGTACTAAGAAACTAGCATACTCACACACACTGCTTATACTTGCTTAGTCGGAGTCCCCATTCGCACGGGCCCAATGTGGTTGGCCGAAGCCCATGAAGCACACAACAGCCGAGTATGCTGCGTGCTTGGTGCTCGGTCAAGTTTAATTGTTTTATATTTACCACCACATTTTATTTTTTATTTTTTGTATGTATAAGTCTAATATCTCGTGCTCAAAAAATATTGGCTTAGGTATGCATAAGCTATGTAAGCTATGACAATGCAACTCAACTTAAAAAAAACAATGTGAATTGTATATGAACTATTGGTAATTGTTATGCACTTGGTACTACGGGGCGGTATTCTGTATTTATTTTTCGTATATCGACCGTGTTCGACATAATTCCGCTCGAATTGGTTCGTTTTCGAAATACTCGATTTTCTGTAAGTTCGTGTTTGTTTTCGTGTCCGGCTTTACCGTTTTTGCTTTCGTTTTCGTATTCAAATGTAAAAATAGAAAACGATTTAGGGGTTTTTCGACCGTTTCCGTCCGTTTTCATCCTTACTCAAATCCACGTATAATTGTATTTTTATAGGTTAACAAATCAAACCTATATATGGGTTTTATGGATTAGCAAGCCCGCTTGCATCTCTAGCTAGCTATAAGGTCATGTTGGCCTGAACTTATCAGCCGGCTTATCAACTAGAATATATTGTATTTTTCTCTCATAATAAAATAGCTTTAACCAACTTATCGGCCGGTTTTAATACCAGCCGAACCTCTGCCAGAGGACCTGCGATTCAGCCGTTAACTTTTGTCTTATTTTGGTCCATCGGCAGTCTTCTCGCGAGAGCCATAGTTGAGGCACGAGCACAAGCAATTGAGCAGGAAAATCTCGCGCGCTGTAATTTGGAACATTTGATATCATGTCATCGTTACCTGTCAACCAAATTTTATTGATCATAATAATAATAAACTACTGATGGATCGATTGGTATCATGTCATCGCTATCCTGCTGCCACGCACTCCATTGTTGACAGCTCAATCAAATATAAAAAAGGTCGGCATGCATACCACGCCCCTTGTGAATGAAATTGACAGCCATGCCAATGCTATTCAAAGTCACAACTGATTGAGCTACCAATGAAAAAAAAAAAACTAGCACAGCACGGGACACAGCAGGCACCAAAGGCTGTAGGGGACTGAACTTGTCCACCGAACTCATCCATGCAGTAGACTACAGGAGCGGTTCGTTAAGGAGCGTAACAATAAGAACAGAGGAATCAAGAGGATAGAATAGATGTGGGGAATTAAATTATAATATAAGCATTACGCTTTATTGTGATTTACTACTTAATTCTTGATGCTACCGCTAAAGCGATATTTTTTTATTTCTTATATGCAAATGCTAAGGCGAAGGCACTGCTACAAAAAGTATTTATAGAGGTGGCTGATAAGCCTTTGTAGGGGTGGTTTGGTCAACCGCCCCTACCGAACCGTCTCTATCAATTATGCATTTGTAGGGGCGGTTCCCAGGCCGCCCCTACAAATCGATTTGTAGGGGGCGACTGGTGTTTTCGGCCGCCCCTATAAATCGATTCAAATACCTGTTTGTAGGGGCGGTTCAATTTAGAACCGCCCCTACAGTATGTTTTCTCGCAAAAAAAAATCAAATTTACAATTCAAAATCGCGTTGCCGAACGTCCCGTGACCAACGTTCCGAACCGCGTTCGTGTTGCCGAACGTCCCGCGACCAATGTTCCGAACCTCGTTCGCGTTGCCGAACGCCCCGCGATCACGACTACAAGCATAAGAGTATTATATAGACTACAATTACAAGTCCAATTCACAAGAATATATACAATCCATCATTAAATATACAAATTCCATACACATTGTCATCAACGTCCTAGAGCTAGCCTTTCAGTCTCACGAAAGTGTTGGTACTGAGGATTTGTACCTAAGTCAGACTCTCGGTCATGGTAAACGCCTCTGACGTGTACAATCTGGTCCAATATGAAGTTGCAAAGGTCGCCGACGAGCTCTAAGAGTTGGTCATCCTTGTATGGGTCTCTTTTCATTCATTTCTCTTCTCTCCACTACAAGAGAACAAGTTTCGGTTTAGTATTTCATACTATGTACGAAGTTTTTATACTACGGGTGAAGAGGTTCAAACTTACCCTTAAGGGGTGTCTTCTGTAGGCACCGGTGTTACTCATCATAGAACATATATAGTATCCACAATGTACACTCCTAGGCTTCTGCTTGGGGCACTGTGTGTTTTGCATATGAAAATGTTAAGTAATGCTTTTGACAGCCATGTATCGGAGTACTGAAGAAGTAAGTTACACTTATCGCACATAGTGTTTTTATAGCCAGCTTTTCCTTCCTTGCTGGATCATGCCTTCTGTGATGATTAGTGACATAGAACCTAAATGCCCTGTTCGAATTATTTTAGCAAATACAACTTGTTAGAATCCAAAAGTGAACGTTACAAGTACGTATACAAACATATAAGCTAATGAGGATTGTCGATATGTATACGTCTTGAGAATCGATATGAAGTATTTGTATGTCACCGGGTCTCTATCTATTGAATCAAAGACCCATGTCATGCTCCTCCCGACATCGACGGCTATACAAATCCAGTGGTTGCTGCATGAATTTAATCATAGAACTAGATAAGCTCTTTTGCATTGAATAAAATATATCGAACAAAGTTTTAAGTATAGAGTTGAACTTACTCAAAGTTGTATGGTGGCCATATAGTAGAGTGTTGTTGGAGATTTTTAAAAGTCAGGGCAATGTATGCCGCAACCTTAAGGGACTCTTCCCTTAGTTTCGCCGTACGAATACGCTCTTTCTCCCGAAGAGTCTTTGCAGCAGCTAGCTCTTTGACATCCAGTGTCCACCGTTTAGGGTAATTAAAATTTGTTTGGGCTATAGCTTGAGGGATCTAGATACCCGGCTTTCACACTTGTCATTGTTTGACAATGTGCACTGCATTATACAAATCACGGCGTGGGTTAGTTAGAACAAAATTCAAAGATTACATTCATATCATATCAGGGAGGACAAGGACTTACAGGCACCACGTGCGAATTAGATTCATCTCCATTTCTTCCAGGTGAAAGCATGTGTGCATGTCATTGAAGTCAAAGACAATTTTCCCGGCTGGACTTCCAAATGTGCTAGGTGGGAAAGCATGCTTGTATGAGATCTATGCTCGTTGGGAGAACATGCAAGTACCAATCATGTAACCTTCTCATTCAAGTGGTAGGCGCTGGATGTTCCGGTTTGGTAGGAAGGGCTTGCCTCTTTCATATGTTTTCGGGCAATCCTTTGACCATTCGATGGCATAAACATTTGGATATTGTTTTGCAATTTTGGTGGAGTTTGCTAGTGACGGCCTCCTCAGAACTCCGTGATGTGACTTTTTTAACTTGGTTCTCAAGCTTGAACTGGTCATGGGAAAACCACTTGGACACCGACGAGACGTCTTTGATCGGAACATAAACTGGCCTTATGGTGATTGGATGCTTCTTTCGAAGTTCCCATTCAGACACATCCTCATCTTCTTGTGCATCACCTTCTTCAGGAGGCACTCGTTGTTCATGTATCGGCTGTGCTTATTGAGAAGACTATGGTATCTCATGATGCACTTGCTCGATACGAGTTGGAGAAGGTTGTGGTATCTCATCAGGCACATGCTCGCTAGGAGACGGGGAAGAATGTGGTATCTTAGGAATGTGGTGGTCACAAGACGGTGAAAATATCTCCCCGACCTCAACAACTCGCTTCAAATTTGGGAGAGGGGGAGGCGGCGAAGAAGCAGTGAATATAATGTCCTGTTTGTGCTAGAGGATGAACTACCCCATAACGTCTCCGAGTAACACCAGGCCCTCAGGAGTTGCATAGTCTATCCTCCACTGCATGAACTCGGGCTTCACTGTATGCACCTCGACCCTAGTGTAGTCCGGCGGTATCTTATTATTGTGGTGTAAGTCACCGAAATGATGTGCCACACACGTTGCCACCTCCATCACAGTGTTCTGCCGGCCACTGAGAAACACCAAGGTACAACTAGTTGGTTCCCGTATGCGATCGACGGGGTTTGGGGCATGCATGGATTTTTTAACCCCCATTGTCAATGGACTTATGACCTTCTTCGCTTAGTATGTGTTGGCGGGAACTGAGCTTGGTTGTGGCAGCACTTATGACAGGAGATGCAATAGATCATTAAAACTACAGTCTGATCCAGCCGTACTTAGCCTTCACGATGAGCAGCTCAAGCACAAAATGTAGCAATGTTTAATGTGTCGGACAACCCTTTTTAATACCATACACAGTCTCATTCGATGCTTTTGTCACCCTTTCCAATTTTTTTAGACCTTTCGGGCTATTTAGTAAAATATCTGGTCTAAGGGCTCGAATCATGTCCTCCAAATCGTCTTCATCCCCGACACGTGCTCTACTATCATTATTAGCACCACCTTCGTCGTTACCATCCCAACCACCAGTATCACCACCTTGTTCATTGTCAAACTCGAAATCCATTCATGCATCAAGCTCTGCTGAATATTGGGACAGAGATTCTATGGTTTCATCGTCGTATTCCTCCTCCTCATCGTCGTTAACAATAACCGTTTCACCATGATGAATCAACACTATGTAGTCCTCAACAAATCCTCGCATAATCAAATATGATATGATGATAGTCACATCTGTCCATGCCTATACAGTTTTGCAATCTTTACAGGGGTACAAAAATTGTATCCTTATTCTCTTTCAATGTCGTTGCATGCTTCTTTGCGGCTTCAATAAATTTATCAACCTTTTTCACGAAAACCTGCCTTGAACCTTAACTAACCATACATCCAAGAGTTCCTGTACTCCATCTTTTATAACAACAACAAAACAAACATTAAATGACTACTTATTCAGATATATATAAAAATAAATCAAATTAATAATTACTTGAGAATAATTGTATATACTTCAGATATATATGAATATAAATTTAATATAATTACATGAAGCATACAAACACACCATGGTAGAGAAATTAATTAATGGTCCATTTATCCATAAATAATTAAAATACATATTTATTGATTACAATAAATAATTTTAAAGACAACAATTAGCAACAATTATACTTTACCCAATATCTTTCATACAAACCCTACCCCCAACTCCCTCCGCTTCCGGCTCAGGACCAGCACACAACGTCACGTGCGCAGCACATAGGCGTGAAAGCACCGCGCCTGCCGCACTCATGCGCAGAGCGCCGCGGTAGCCGCTGCCAGCCCAGACCCACAGGTCAGCCAGACCTGTCCCCACTCGCGTGCACTCCACGCACAGAGAGAGGGTGCCATCTGCCGGGCCTAGGAGCCAACCGCAGAGTTTGCCCTCTCCGTTTCCATCCCATCGCTACTCCATCAAAACAGCGTCGCCTTCTCTCTGTGCGTCGGACGAGCAGCCCACCTGACTTCGATTGCGGAGCGGGCCTGACGGCTTGGGCTTTGTGCGTCGGAGCAGGCCACGAGAGGAGGTGGGGTTCGGCAGGGCCATTGGGAGGCCAAGGCTGTCTAGGCCGAGGGCGCAGGTGGGCTGCTCGTGCGCAAGCTGGACCAAATTCGGTTCGAACTGAATTTAGAATACGGAAGACTCCGAATAAAATGTAGAAAAGTAGAAATCGGTCGAACAAAGCCTAAACCGAATTCGATCCGATTTTAAATTTAGTATTCCGTATTTCGAATTCGAATTTAGTATTCCATATTTTGTCCAAAAATACGAATTCACTCGGATTAAAGGTAGAAAACGATGCGGTTCAGTTCATAATATTTTCTTTCCGTTTTCGTCCTTACTTGGAACCAGCCGTTCCTGGCCCGAAAATCTTCCGTGCTTATTCAAATTTGTGAAAGATCTGTGCGGCTGGGAATCATTTCCCTACAACCGAACGGGGCCTAACCGTTCATCGCAGCGGAACAACGCGGCAGACACAATGGATAACGGTCACACACCGCTGCCGTAGTGCCGTCGGCCTCCCTCCCCCCAAAGCCCCAATCCAAATCCGCCATGGCTATGCTCGGCCGCGCACGCCTCCCACCTATCGTCCCCCTTCCACCCATCGCTACCGGCGCCGGTGGCGCCGGCGTGGAATTTCGCCGTAAGATCCATTTCCTCTCTTCAGAGCTCCACCTCGACCCGTTCCCGCTCCTCGCCATAAACCCCGTGCTCCGCTCGGCGCCGCTGCCGCTCCTCCGCGACTCCCTCCGCCTCCTCACCTCCCACGGCCTCACAGCCCGTGACGCCGCGCGCGTCTTCTCCGCCTTCCCCTCCCTCCTCACCTCCCCGCCTGAGGAGCCGCTCCGCTTCCTCTCCGCCGACGCACCTCTCCCGCCGCCGCTCCTCCGCTCCGCGGTGGTCCGGTCCCCACGCCTCCTGGCCGCATCCGTTCCCGACACGCTCCGCCCCGCGCTGCTCTTCCTCCGCCGCCGCGTAATGCTCCGCCGGGAGCCGCTCCCTCTCACCGCCGCGCTGCTCCTGGCGTTCTCCGTTGAGCGCACCCTCCTCCCCAAGCTCCTATTCCTCCGTGACGCTACGGGGCTCGACGACTCTGCCGTCTGCGCAGTTCTCAGGCGCGCGCCCGCCATCCTCTCCTACGGGATCGAGACCAACCTCACGCCTAAGCTCCAGTTCCTCGCCGAGCGCATGCGGAGGGACCCTGCCGCGGAGCTAGCCGAGTTCCCGCACTACTTTGCATTCAGTTTGGAGGGGAGGATCAAACCGAGGCACGAGGCTTTGAGGGAAAGGGGCATTGAGATGCCACTCAAGGACATGCTAACAACCAACGATGATGATTTCAGGGAGCGGCTTGTCAATGTGGCAAGGCTGTGAGCTGGCATTCAGACGCACCCTATGCTTTTTTACTGCATTGATTATGAAATGGCAGTCCTTTGAGTTTGGGTTCAGTCAAGCAAGATTATCCTATCACGTCACCAAATGGAACCGGCAACACATGCCATTTCAAAGCTCAGCCTTCTAGTGCTGAGATACATGGAGTTCACCTGGCGAAGCCTGATTGAATCTCTCTGAATGGATACTCACTTATCATATAAGCAGCAATGGTAGGTTAAAGTTGATGTACAGCTAAAGGTCCCATCGAACTCCAAGTTATGTTTCCTACATCGTGGAGTAAGAATGGGCCTGAGGCTTAGTTGTTGGAGAACAAAGGACAATGATGAGCAGCTGTGGATCTCCCTAACCATAGGTGCGTGGTAATCAGCCAGAGGAGTTTAGCAATAGCATTTTGCTTCTTCTTTTCTTTCTTTGAAAATTTTCCTTATGGACATGAATTTAAGAATGAATACAAACAACTTGTTTTTTCCTGCTTCTTTTTGGAAGAAAAATAGCAGGATCTCTCCCTTTCTATTTAGGTAGAACAAAAGAAGCTTAAGTTACCAGTCCTATTTCCAAGCCCCAAAGGTTAAGGGTGGAGCGCACAAGAGGAGAAAAGCAAGAACACTGCAAAGCTATCTCGAGTAAGGATCAATGCAAAAACAGTGCACGCTACTTTTTATTATGACAAATTTTTCACCATATCTTGTACTGTAAATGCAATTGCCGCATGGTTTTATTTTGGCATCATGCAGTTGGCAAATTTTAAATCTGGAATGCTTGATTATAGCTATAATCCATGTTCCCTTGTGGCTAAAGACCTAAGGTTCTCAGTTGTTATGGTTCATGTTTAGCTTCAGAGGACTTCTATGCTAAAGATTATCATTGTAGTTTGCTAAAATGTGCCCTCAGACTGCAAGTAGTTTATACACCTAGAGTGCTTATATCCCCATAATGTTAGAGGCAACAAAATATTAAATTTCTCCTGACTTTTAGTACCTCCTAAAAAACATCCTCTGGAAATATAGATAAGCTGGGATGAGGTGAACTAACTTTATCTGTGTAATTCATTGAGTTTAGTTACATTAGTGCTGCGCACCAGAAAAAAAAATGATGTTAAAGGCTTCTTTGTTGTTATCGCAAAGTTAGCGAGTGGCCTGATACATAAACCGGGCCAAGATCTAAGCATTGAAGTTCCTTTTCCATTACTTAGTACTGCAGCATTCTGCTTGTTGTGTTGTTAGGAGCTTCTCCCACATGCATAGCAGATGTCTTGGTTCTTGGTAGTGAGCAACAACATACCCATCATTGCAGCCGTCAATGTTAATTCTCTTGTCTGTTTCATATTTGACTGGTAATCCATCTTTCTTCATATCATTTACCCATATGCCCATTGCTACATCCTCTAGTTTGAACATCTGCAAAAAACCATTTGGGTGCAAATAGCATTTAATTTAGCTCTTCTAATCTGATTACCATCTTCTGGAAGCAGGAGTAAAACACATCAGATGGCAAGCTAACTATTAATAGAACTGAAGTCACCTTATATGAGTTTGCAAGACTACAAGTTTGGACGCAGGACACATGCTGTGATATTCATTCAGAACATTTAGGGAAACAGAAAAGTGAAAATGTGGACAGTTTGTGCACATAACTAGGCTTGTCTATGGCTTTTCATGGATATCATAGCTTCTATATTCTTTCTGAACAAGATTACTTTGAGTTACTTGTTTACGGGCTTATAGCTTGGGTCTTTCACATGAGCTATAGCTTTTGTTTGCTAGGGTATAGAGCAGTTCATTTTTTCCTGTGCGAACAATCATGCCCTCAGATACCTTGTTCTGTAGCTTGAGGGATCTTCGAAGGCGATTTTCTATTTCGTATGTACAAGTCACAGATTATGTTTCCACTTGAATATACATACCTTTAAACGACTTGCTTTATACCAATTGTTGATTGCCCTTGCAATGTCTTGTGAAACTACATATCCTGGTCCATGAGCCCATGGTGGGTATTTCTCTTCAGGCCATTCCTGGAGAACATATCAGAAATGTTGGCATTTACATTTGTTGACTGATGATATTATAAATAACGTGTATGTGACTCCTTGAGTTTATGTTATGATAGCAATATGTTGCAAATTAACCTGCATAGATGTCCTTTGGCTACTAGATTCTTCTGAAATTCAGATAAAAAGGCATTGCAATATTCGTTTTTTTTCTTTTACCATTTATGGCAGGGGTTTGAAGTTTTAGATTTGATTGTAATAAACCCTTTTATGTGAAGAATTTACCTCTTCGCTTATGTACCATTTGCTTTCAGGATCTCTGTGGGGACCGGAATCAGAATTTATGCGACCATAAAGTAGCCCATGGCTGACATTAAGCTGTTTTACTGTGGATTGGATCTCATCTACACGGACAAAAGCATCATCATCTGTTTTCATCAGATACTTGGCTGATAGTGCACTGGTCTGGACAAACAAATCGCAGTTAAGCACAGAGAAACATAAGAAAGCAGAGACTGGATAAGTATAGCTTAGTGATGGTAGTGTTTTACCCCATAAATGCATATTGCTAGTGTCTTCCATGTTATCAGGCTGTAGTAATCAACAAAAGGCAACACCTGGATGTCACCATACGTGTGTGCCTCATTCCAGAGTTCCTCATTTACCATGAGGTTCGTATGCTTTATAAAACAAAAGAAAAGAACAATTAGTCTGAAAGATAACTCTTGTTAGTTTACTATATACCGTATTACTTAATGCTCTTAGTGTTTTACCAGGCCAACGAAAAATCGAACTAATACCGCTCCTTGGCGCACAGCATCATATTGCATCCATGTCCTTCGAATTGCCATCCTACGCTTGAAGTTGTTTGCTGTTGAAAAGATGCCGATCAGAAGGTCGACATCTTTGTTGTCTGGAATAGGTGGTGACTTCAGTGATTCAATATTAGAGTTCTCCAAGTCTTCTGACGTGGGCAAGCCGCTTGCAATTGCACTTACAAGTTTGAAATCACCAGAAATTCCTACTTCAGCTACATACCATGGTTCCAAACGCTAATAACAGAAGCAGCAGTTCGTTAGGTTTGGTCTCATATCACTATCAGATCTATTTACTGATCCATTTGGTGATGTGGAAGAAGCTTACCGCTCTATATGCAAATGAAGTGACGTGTTTCCCATCAACTGTCATATGGATACCCTCTGATCCTACACGCAGTGTTGCGATAGCAAGGTATCCCTGTTTAAATGGAAAATACTTGCTTGGCTCTCCATGTTTCTTGGCAGGTGTATGATGTTTTGAGTTGTTTATAGTCCTTTTCTTCTGTGCCCACCATTGTATTACATCTCTCGAGATCGTCCACTGTAGAAGGCGTCAGATAAGTATAGTGTGCAAGGCACAGTAGTAACTTATTTGCAAGAGTGAAGTAGTAACATTGAAGTACCTTCAGTTGCATTGCTATAGTTAGTGCTGGGACAGCGATCCTCAACCCCCCAGCCATTGTTTGGGGTGAAGGTGTTCTGCACTATGACTGGATCTTTAGTAACTTTGTCGCCATTCAGACGGACATTGTAATGCAGTGCAATAGGCTTTTCAGATTCCCCTGGAAGTGCCGTCCCAACAAGATCAATCCAGAAGTTACCAGAGAGTACTCCAGGAGTTCCTATAAGAGTTATTGAAGAGCCTACAATCAGCCCACAAGGTACATCAATGGCGAAGCCACCATTCTCCGTCTTGGAAATGTTCATTCTGCGAATCGAGTATGGGCAGAGTCCCTCTTTCTCTCTCTGCTGAGAGCTTGCATTCTGAACTGATGCTGTCAAGTTTTGCCATGCAGTTCTCCCATCATTGATCGCCTCGATCGCATGAGGAAGGCCAGTGGTGATGTTGGCTAACTGCGTCATCTGGTTCCACGTGTCCAGCCACTCAAACACTTGAAGCGAGGAGTTTCCGGAACCCGAGCTGTTTGAAGTTGGAGCATCATCTGCTGTTGTTACTACTGCTACTTCCGGAGTGGTGGTTTCTTGTGCATCCGCTGGGCTCTTGAACCATTCGAGGTGAACCAGATGGAGGATCTGATACTGTGATATCCCTGAATTCGCAGCGTGCTCTATCAAATACCGTGCAGTCAGCAGAGAAGTAAGCACGACCAGAACCGTGATGGCAAGCTTCTTTGTCATCCACATGTTTTGATCGTTTCTTCTCTGGTGACGCACTTGTCACAGTGTCAGCACATACCGGCGCTGCCGCGCCGGCCTGGATGGAAATTTAGCAGCCCTCTGGTCTTTTCTCCTCGCCCCTGGTCAAGGTCCTGGCCGGACGCACCTGCCATTGCAATACACGTTAGTCAAATATGCAGACTCCAAGCCAGTTCGAATACATGTACGTATGCATGTTGTAACAGAATTCTACTAATATATTATGAGGCGATGACTTCGCGGAGAACAGAAAGTACCAATTCAATGAATCCTTTTTTTTATTATCATTCAGCTGAAAATTCTGAGCACATAGTCTGGGGAGAGCTACAGTTATATTGGCTGAAAGTGAAAGGAAGTTGCCGGCCCTCCCCTCTGTGCATGACTATGACCGTGTCAAAAATCAAAACCATTGGCATGTGTCCAATGCTCATTTGCGGCGGCAGCTTGTAGCAACAGGAGGAGAGGCCAAGTGTGCGCCGTGCCGGACCAGGCGCCCCGGCCCCGTGCCAGTCAAGTCCTGCCATTGCCTTTTTGCAGTCCTCAAACGCGTGGGCGGCAACTCTGACCTTCTAACCCCGGCCCAGGGAATTTGTGCACGATGATTTTCCCAAGTACTGTAACTCCTACTGCTATTTGTCTGTGTGCTGTTGCTCTTAGAACAAGACTAGTTTGTAGGAAAAGAAATCCCGTTAAACTGAAAATGGTTCGTGAAAGGAAATAAAGGAAATCAAAGTGGATAAATTTAAGACTTTGCCAGAGGTCGTCACCAGAGCTTAGCTTGATCAGTTGATCCACTCTAGAAAACATAATTGAAGAGCTTGGTAAAGGTTGTCACCAAGGGCCCTGTTTGGTTCTTAACCAGAGCTTGCCATAGCTCGCCGCACCTAGCATTCGCTTCCGTTAGATTGATGACCAAACTTACGGCGACCTGCGGCATGCCGCACTCGTGAAGACAGATGAGTAGTGTTTTTTTTTCTCCGCTGTTCTCGCCAAAAGTCTGGCGCATTCTCTGCTCGCCTCAGTGCTAGGCGTGCCGCATACTCGGTGTGGCCGGTTCTGACTAAGAACCAAACAGGCCCCAGAATCAAGAAGAAAGAAGCCAGAAATACTTTGGGCATGGATTGATCGAGGCGAGCGAACTTGCTGCGGAGAGAGAGAGAGAGAGAGAGAGAGAGAGAGAGAGAGAGAGAGAGAGACGCACACAAATGAACTTGCTACTGCCATGGCAGAGAGAATGAGTAGCTTACCTCGGTCCTCTCGGGCTTCGATCTTCAGGTCTGGACACAGATGAAGATAGGAGCAGGAGGAGGAGAGTACAAGGGAGGAGACGAGGAGTATGGCATATGGCTCTGGCCGTCTGGCGTCTGGCGTCTGGCTGGACGAGGAGTAACGGGCGAGAAATACAAGAGCCGCGAAGGGAACAAATAATGGGCCAGCCAGCCGGGCGCGCTGGCAGTCAGAAACAAGAAAGAACGACACGAAATTGACCCGACCCCTCGCCCTCGGTCAGATGGGGGAATTAGTGCCAAATATAACCCTCTCTAATTATTAATACTACATTATTCATCAAGGTCTTTATGTGAACTTCTCTCAGGAAAAAAATATATATTTATGTAAATTGGCCATCTTTTTCTTTAGTGTAAACATATACTCCCTCCGTACTAAAAAAAAAGAAGTCGTTTTGGACAAGGCTTAGTCAAACATTGAAAATATAAATCATGAATAACTTTTAAGTTGTTGAGTTTGGAAATGTGAAAACCATATGTACAGGTTTGTCTTGAGAAATACCTTCATAAGAATATACATATATCACTTTTTGATAAATATTTTTATTAAAATAAGTAGTCAAAGTTATACTTTGGAGACCGTGTCGCTGTTCAAAACGACTTTAATTTTTTAGTATTGAGGGAGTATAAGTTCGAGTAATGGAGAATCCTATAAGCATCATTGTCTTCGCTAAACTCGTGGGCGTGTGTAATTCTCTAATTTTTTAGACAATGCTAGGGTACCCCTTTAATTACTAGACTGGAAGGTAGTATCTCAAACAAATCTGAGCCCTTGATTTTTTTGGATTTTTAAATTCATTGATTAAGCTAGGAATATAAAATATTGCGGCCCTATCACACATGATTAATAATCACATACGGCAACACCTAATCACAAGCTATACCACACATGCAAATCATATCGCATACAAATTCAAGTCTATCAGATTACATGCAGAATTATATGGTAATCAAAAAGTCTAAAGTTGCAAAATAAAAAAGATTTACTATACCCGCTAGATCACGCATGTATGTATGTCGATCAAATCTCTACCTCTACCTATATATCCAACCTGCTTTTTTATTCCCAAAATACCCTTATTTTCGTTCGTCACTTAGTTTAATTAATCTACGACATGTGGGCACGTCCAAAGATACGGGTCGTATAGTCCCTCTCGAGGCCTTCCGTTTCAAAAGAAAAAGTCGCCCTCCGCATCCGTCTCTCCATTAAAGCCACGCACAGTCGGAGTCTAGCATTACCTAAGGGCCGTTTGGAGTCGGAGTGGAGTCTAGCATTATCTAACGGGCTCGTTCGATTAGAGAAATTCTGGAGAAATCTGAAGAAATTTATGAGTTGAAAAAACTGTTTCAGATAAAAAAAAACAGATTTAAATCAGGTTTAAGGGCATGCGAGCGGGACCGAGATCTCAATCCTAACGAAAAAAAAAAGATAAAGAAAAAAAGAAAGATAAAATCTCGACGGACATATCACAGCTATTTTTGAATCCATCTGTATGTATCCTAAAAGATAACTTTGAGTCGAATCGCCCTTTTCCAATCCGAACACAGCTGCTATGGATGATCTGCGGCCAGCTGCTTGTCGTGCGCGCTTGCACCGCCACCCGTCAACGCGTCTGGTGTCAGCGGTGCTCGACTCGACGTGGTCGCGTCTGGTGTCAGCGGTGCTCGACTCGACGTGGTCGCTGACACTTTTGAACCGGCTGAGTCTGCTGATCCGAAGCACGACGCTGCACGCGGCTTCCGCGGTTGGCCCCTGGTCGGATCCCTGCTGCAGCTTCTGCTCCTCAAGATCCGGGCTGACGGACGGCGTGTCGAGGCGGCGCAGGATGTGGAGCAGGCCGGACTATGTACTGAAGCCCGTGGCCGCTCCACCCCTCGCCATGCCGCTATCTGTTGCTCACGGCCACATCGCCCATGGGTGAGTCTCCGATTTTCTTTCTTTCTAGTTCCACCCCTTGCCCGCGCGTCTTCCTCCTCGCGCCACCCCCGCCTCCCCGGCCAGCGGGCAGCCGCCCTCAACCCGCCCCCGTCGCTCTGCTCCGCCCCGCCCTCCTCCTCGTGCCCGCATGTCGTCAGAATATCGTCGACAGTCATCCGAGAGGTATTCCATGAAGCAAGATTGATCGGTAGTGGTGCGCGTAATCAAGAACAAGAAGACAACAGGAGTTAGACAGGTTCGGACCATCTGCACTGAAAGCATCTAGTCCCCTAGTTGGGTTTCGGTGATTAATGACAATACGTGATTACTGTGTCTGACGTGTGTTTTGCAAATGCAATTAAGTTAGGTCATGGTAATGGCAATTGATTGGGCAATCATCGTTGTCATGCCCCTACGATGGAAATCGTTTCGGTTTTCAAAGGATGGACGATAAGGTTAAGGATGGACTAGTTCTAAGTGTCGTTTGGAGCTGAAGAGACACTTAGAGTAGTTTATGACTTTGTTTTTCCTTTGGCCGTACTATTAAGGGGGTATGGACGAGTAGCTTGACCTAGGTAAGTCTAGTGGGTTAGTGAAAGGTCTTAATGGCTAGAGGGGATGAATAGCCTAATAAAATTTCTACAACAGCATTTAACAAAGGCCCCGTTCGGCTTATCTTATATCCGACTTGTTCGACTTCTTTTTTTCAGCCGAAACAATATTTCCCTCTCACAACATTTCAGCCAGAACAGTGTTTTCAGCCAAGTTTCAGCAAGCCGAACGGAGCCAAAGTAAGTTGGACAATTATGAGGCGAAGCAAGTGTTGCGCTAGCCTACTCAAAACGCAAGCCACCTACCACAATTCTAGGTTAGATAGTATTTATTCACACAATAGCTATGAAGCTACTCTATGTTAGTGTGCTCTCAAAGGCTAACTAAAGAGCCACACCAACCAAGCAAGCAAGCTCTCACAACTAGGTACACTAAAGAGCTTGACAACTAGTTTGCGGTAATGTAATGAGAGTGATCAAGAAGATTATACCGCCGTGTAGATAAATGAACCAATTAATCACAAGGATGAATAACAATGAAGACCAATCACCTCGGAATCAATGATGAACACAATGATTTTTATCGAGATTTACTTGCTTGTCGGCAAGCTAGTCCTCGTTGTGGCGATTCACTCACTTAGATGTTCACGCGCTAATTGGCTTTACACGCTAAACCCTCAATAGGGTGCCGCACAACCAACACAAGATGAGTATCACACAAGCCACGAGCAATCCAATAGAGTATCTTTTGGCTCTTTGTTGGGGGAAAAGTCAAGAACTCCTCACAATCATCATGATCGGAGCCAGAGACAATCACCACCCTCCGCTCAGCGATCCTCGCTGCTCCAAGCCGTCTAGGTGGCAGCAACCACCAAGAGTAACAAGTGAAATCCACAGCGAAACACGAACACCAAGTGCCTCTAGATGCAATCACTCAAGCAATGCACTTGGATTCACTCCCAATCTCACAAAGATAATGAATCAATGATGGAGATGAGTAGAAGAGCTTTGGCTAAGCTCACAAGGTTGCTATGTCAATGAAAATTGCCAAAGGTGTGAGCTTCAACTGGCCATGGGGCTTAAATAGAAGCCCCCATGAAATAGAGCTGTTGTACCCCTTCACTGGGCACAACACGGGCTGACCGGACACTCCGATCAAGTTGACCGGACGCTGGACCTCAGCGTCCGGTCGCCCGACGACCGCCACGTGTCCCGACTTCAACGGTCACTTGAGTTGACCGGACACTGCGTACAATACTGACCGAACGCTGAGCCACTAGTGTCCGGTCGTTTCCACTAAGGTTCCAGAAACGCCTTTTGCCCACTGGACGCGTCCGGTCAAGCATGACCGGACCCTACCAGCGTCCGGTCAGAAACCCTAGCTTATGTTGTGCTGCCCGACAATAGGACTAGACGCACCTCACCAGCGTCCGGTCATTTAGGACCCAGCGTCCGGTCGTTTGACCGACGCCAGCTTCTCTGCTGTAACAACTGACCAGACGCGTCAGTCTGCCTGAGACCAGCGTCCGGTCACCTTGTGACCAGCGAGTCCAACTCATTTTCACTTCTAACTTCTTTACCCTTATTCAAATGTACCAACCACCAAGTGTATCACCTTGTGCACATGTGTTAGCATATTTTCACAAACATTTTCAAGGGTGTTAGCATTCCACTAGATCCTAAATGCATATGCATTGAGTTAGAGCATCTAGTGGCACTTTGACAACCGCATTTCGATACGAGTTTCACCCCTCTTAATAGTACGACTACCAAACCTAAATGTGATCAGACTCTCTAAGTGTCTTGATCACCAAAACAAAATAGCTTCTATGGTTTATACCTTTGCCTTGAGCTTTTTATTTTCCTCTTTCTTATTTCTAAGTCCAAGCACTTGATCATCACCATGGCATCATCATCATGCTATGATCTTCATTTGCTTCACCACTTGGAATGTGCTACCTATCTCATAATCACTTGATAAACTAAGTTAGCACTTAGGGTTTCATCAATTCACCAAAACTAAAATAGAGCTTTCAATCTTCTCCTTTTTGGTAATTGATGACAACCCTTATACAAAGATATGAAATATAATTCAATTGAATCCATGTTACTTGCCCAAACATATTTACCATGTATAAAGGAATATGGACAAGTTTCATGAATCCTAAATGGTAGCAATTGCTCCCCCTACATATGTGCTAAGAGTTTGGATTGTAGCTTACACATATGCTTATATAGGAAAAGTATGAGACAATCAACACGTTCGGCTGGTCATATCCCGGCTTGTTCCAGCTTGTTTCAGCTTATTCTCTCTCACAGAATACTATTTAATCGTCCAAAATCAGCCATGCTACAGTGCCATCTGTACCCTCCGAACGCCCTCAATGTCTATCAAATAATACTAAGGTATAAAAGATGGACCTTTGAAGCGTGATACCAATTGGAGTGCACTATTATACCATTCTTAGCAACATGGTTAGCTTGATACCACTTGTACACATGCTTTGAAAAGATACCACTTGGAAATACTTAGAAATGAAATCATTAGATATCCTATACATGCTAGTTTTTTATTTTATCATTCAAACCTACAACTAGCATACATAACACAAGCATGAATATTAAAATTTAAAACTTGTGCTATGTAAGCAAACATATGAAATGCATATTCAAATACACCATATAAGTTCATGAGCTTGCTCCCCCTTCTTGTGTGCTCTCCCCCTATGATAAATTTCCCCTTATCACTTATATCTTTATTTATCTTCCCTTTTGTCACTTATATCTTTGTTTTACTTATATCTTTGCTTCTCTCCCCTTTCACTATCTTTTCACTTATCTTTGTGCACTATTTTTCCTCCTTTGTCATCAATGACCACAAATGTTTTTTTAAAAAAAATAGTACCACTTGTAGGGACGAGATTATCAATGTCAACCAATGGGGTGAGGATCATTTTCCCAAAATTTGGTCTAATCTAGATCATTTACCAAAGATATTTAACTCGGTTTGATCCAAGGACAAACTTCTTCACACCTCCAAATAAGGGTTATCTTGTACCATGTTGAGTTAAACACTTAGAGTTTATTTTCTAGATTAAATACTAGGTTTATAAGCCCACAAACATGTTATATGCTATCACTAGATCATGTCAAGCATAAAAGCAATAGTGATATCATATAAACATCAAATTTATTTGTTTTTCATGAATGAGCCTAATAAAATAGAACCACTTGAAAGGTCCTAATAAGATTAGAAATGTGACTAGATGCACTAAACATGTCTTTAGCAAGGATGTATGTCATGCTAATCAACTTTTACCTTGAATAGCTCGAATGAGAGGCATGTCATATAAGTGGGGAGTGCATCAACACATATTTGAGAAATCCAATATGTTCAACTCATTTCTTAGCTTGCAAAACCTTTTCTCATCCAATGGCTTGGTGAATATGTCGGCAAGTTGATCTTTGGTGCCTACACTCTCAATGCAAATGTCCCCTTTTTGTTGGTGATCTCTTATGAAATGGTGGCAGACATCAATGTGCTTTGTTCTTGCATGTTAAACCAGATTGTTGGTTAGCTTTATTGCACTCTCATTGTCACATAGCAATGACACTTTCTTGAACTTGATTCCAAAGTCACTCAAAGTGGCCTTCATCCAAAGTATTTGTGCACAACAACTATCGGCGGATATGTATTCAGCTTCGGCGGTTGATAATGCAACACTATTTTGCTTCTTTGATGACCATGAAACAAGTGATCTTCCTAATAATTGATATGTGCCCGAGATGCTCTTCCTTTCAACCTTGCATCCTCAATATTCTCTTTGTAGGCTTAAAATGACTTTCTCTTGGTGAGGCTTGAAATCTTGCACACATGCATACACTAAACATGACATCCGGTCTAGATGCGGTCACATAGAGTAGGCTTCCAATCACAAACCGATACAACTTTTAATCCACCATATTTCCACTTGCATCACTATTCAAGTTGCCATTGGTTTCCAGTGATGTGCTAATGACTTTGCTATCAATCATGCCAAACATCTTGATCATGTCGTTGATGTACTTGCCTTGACTCATAAATGTACCATTTTTCAGTTGCTTGATTTGAAGACCAAGGAAGTAACTCAACTCACCAATTATGGACATATCAAACTCATTAGCCATCATCTTTCCAAACTCATCACAAAAATCTTGATTTGCTGATCCAAATATGATGTCATCAACATATATTTGCAACACAAATAGATCTTTTCCAATTTTCTTGATGAAAAAAGTGGTGTCAACCTTACCCATTGTGAACCCTTTAGAGAGTAGGAAATCCATCAATCTCTCATACCATGCTCTAGGTGCTTGCGTCAAACCATACAAAGCTTTCTTCAACTTGTATACATGGTTGGGCTTCTTGTCATCTTTAAAACCAGGAGGTTGCTCAACACATACTTCTTCATTGATATAGCCATTGAGAAATACACTCTTAACATCCATTTGATAGAGCTTTATGTTGTGGGCACAAGCATAGGCTAGCAAGATTCTAATTGCTTCCAATCTAGCAACCGGGGCATATATTTCTCCAAAGTTAAGACCTTCAACTTGTGTATAGCCTTGTGCTACCAATCTTACTTTGTTCCTTACTACTATCCCATCTTGATCTTGCTTATTTCTAAAGACCCATTTGGTTCCAATCACATTGTGTCCCTTTGGTCTTTCTACCAACTCCCATACTTGATTTCTTGTGAAATTATTCAATTCTTCATGCATAGCATTTATCCAATCAATATCCTTCAATGCTTCATCTATCTTCTTTGGTTCAATGGATGACACGAATGAGAAGTGTTCATAAAATAATGACAATCTTGATCTTGTTTGTACACCTCTAGAAATATCACCAATGATAGTGTTCAATGGATGATCCCTTGCAACATTGGTTGGTTGAAGTATTGGAACTTGATTGCTTGCACTTGCTTGATTATTGGATTGAGATGATGTACTAGCCACTTGATCTTGTTCATTGTCATGAGACCCACTTGTACTAGCTTGATTTGTATCATCTTGCACATTTGAGTTAGAGAGCACTTACACTTGATCATCTTCATCATCATTCACTTACCTAGGCCTCAATTCACCAACATCTATGTTCTTCATGGCATTTAAAAGTTGAATGCCTCTAACATTTTCCAAGTTCTCATTCTCCACTTGTGAACCCTTGGTTTCATCAAATTCAACATCATGAACTTCCTCAAGAGTACCACTATCCAAATTCTAAACTCTATATGCTTTGCTTATAGTGGAATAACCAAGTAGGAATCATTCATCACATTTCTTGTCAAACTTGCCCAATCTAGTGCCTTTCTTCAAGATATAGCATTTGCAACCAAAGATCCAAAAATATGCAATGTTTGGCTTTCTACCATTCAAGAGTTCATATGGTGTCTTCTCTTTCAATCGGTGACAATAGAGGCGGTTGCTACAATAGCAAGCCATGTTGATAGCTTCGGTCCAAAAAGATTAACTCACATTGTACTCACTAAGCATAGACCTTGCCATATCAATGAGTGTTCTATTCTTCCTCTCAACAAAGTCATTTGATTGAGGTGTGTACTTAGCCGAGAATTGATGTCTAATTCCAAATTCATCACATAACTCATCAATTCTAGTATTCTTAAACTCACTACCATTGTCACTTCTAACTCTCTTGATGGTTGTTTCAAACTCATTGTGAATGCCTTTGACAAATGATTTGAATATTGCAAATACATCACTTTTGTCTACTAGAAAGAATATCCATGTGTATCTAGTGTAGTCATCCACTATCATAAATCCATATTTATTTCCACCGATACTAGTATATTATGTTGGCCCAAACAAATCCATGTGCAATAACTCAAATGCTTTACTAGTGCTCATCATGCTTTTCTTAGAATGGGTGTTTCCAACTTGTTTGCCGGCTTAACAAGAGCTACAAAGTTTATCCTTCTCAAACACAACATCTTTAAAGCCTCTAACTAAGTCATGCTTAACCAATCTATTCAATTATTTTATTCCAACATGACCAAGCCTTCTATGCCATAACCAACACATGCTAGACTTAGTGAACAAGCATGTAGATAATCTAGGTTCACTAGCATTGAAATCAACCAAGTATAGATTCTTATATCTAAAGCCTTTGAAGATCAAGTTAGAGCCATCTACACTTATGATCTTTGCATCATCTACTCCAAATATGCATCTGAATCTAAGATCACACAATTGAGCCACAGATAGCAAATTGAAGTTCAAGCTCTTTATTAGCAACACATTTGATATGCTCATGTCATTGGATATTGCAATCTTACCAAGCCCTTTGACCTTGCCTTTGCCATTGTCACCAAATGTGATACTATCATAACCATCATTGTCATTGGTGTTGATTGAGTTAAACATTCTTACATCACCGGTCATGTGTTGAGTGCACCCACTATCAAGAACCCAATGCCTTCCTCTGGCTTTGTAATTAACCTACAAAAAAAGATCAATTCTTTTTAGGTACCAAAACTTATTTGGGTCCTTGAAGGTTAGTCACTAAGCACTTTGGTACCCAAATGACTTTCTTCTTTGAGCCCATCCATGATTTACCAATGAACTTAGCCTTCACACCATTTGTACCTTTAGTAAGCACATAGCATGAATCAAGCTTAATGGAGGATACATTAGCATTTTTGCTTTTATTTTTGCATTTATGCTCCTTATGACCCACTTGCGTGCAACTAGTGCAAAACCGACTATTGTTTTTCACAAAACTAGTCTTATGAGGAGCAAAGGCCGCTTTGCCTTTCTTGAGGGTATAGCCCAATCCCTCTTTGTAGAGAGAGGCTCTTTGGCTACCCAAGCACATAAGCAAGCGGTCATCACCACCATAAGCTTTAGCTAAGGTGTGAGTGAGCTTATTGACCTCCTTCTTGAGGTTCTCATTCTCAACTACTAGTGAGGAATCATAAGTGAGACCATCACTACTAGATGAGGTAGAAGTGGAGGTACTACAAGAAGGGTTAGTAGGAGCAACAATGATAGGCATAGATAGTGATTCATCAATTATATCACAAGTTAAACCTACATTGCAAGTTTCAATATGTTTCTTTTTATTTTGCTCATCAAGCAAAGATGAATGAGCCCTTCCAAGCTTTTTGTGAGATTTGCCAAGCTTCTCATGGGCTTCCTCTAGCCTCTCATGAGATGCATTGAGCTCATCAAAGGCTTGCTTAAGGTCCTTTAATTCCTTACGCAAGCTTTTACATTCCCTTCTCTTAATGTCAAAGTGTTCTCTAGCATCTTCTAGCATGTCAAATAATTCATCTTTAGTAGGTTCATCAATATCACTATCACTATCACTATCATTTTTATTTTCATGTTCATTTTCATCATCATGTTCTTCATCACTTTCATCATCACAAGATTGTACCTTAGTGGCCTTAGCCATAAAGCATGATAAAGATTCAAAGAGAGAAGGCTTCTCATTGATAGCAATGCTTGCAAGAACCTTCTTCTTGGTGGTCTTGTTATTATCACTATCATCATCATTATCATCACTTGAGGAAGCATCACTATCCCAAGTGACTACATATGAACCACCCTTCTTCTTCTTGAATGCCATCTTGTCCTTCTTATCTTTCTTTTCCTTCTTGTCCTTCTTCTTGTTCTTCTTGTTGTCATCATCATTGTCACTATTGTATGTGCATTGAGCAACAAGATGATCTTTGCTTCTGCACTTGAAGCACCTTCTTGACTCTTCTTTGTTCTTGGATGAAGACTTCTTCTAGCACGATAGCTCTTCTTCACCATGAACTTGCCAAATCTCTTGACAAAGAGAACCATCTTCTCATCATCATCATCATCCCAAGATTCATCTTCTTCACTTGACGTTTCTTGCTTAGCTTTGCCCTTAGATGATGTGGCTTTGAATGCCATGCTCTTCTTCTTGTCATCCTTCTTCTCATCTTTTTTCTCCCTCTTTTCTTCCTTCTCATCATCATCTCTATAAGTATCATCGGTCATTATATCTTCCAATACTTAGTTTGGTGTCATGGTGTCCAAACCGCTTCTTACTAGAATGGTGACCAATGTGCCAAATCCTAAAGGTAAGCATCTCAAGAACTTGTGGGAGAAGTCCTTATCCTTCACCTCTTCTCCAAGTGCTTTGAGATCATTGACAAGTACTTGAAGCCTATGGAATATCTTTGGCACACTCTCATCCTCCTTCTTCTTGAAGCTTGCAAACTTTTCTTTGAGGATATATGCCTTAGCACCCTTTACGGCTTGAGTGCCCTCAAATGATTCTTCCAAGCTTCATGTGCCATCTCAATATTCTTGATTTGCTCAAATGTTCTTTCATCAATTGCATCATGAATGGCACTTAGAGCAATATCATTATTTTGGAGAAGTACTTCTTCGGTCGTGGTGGGATTCTCCGGATCTTCAATCTTAATTTTGGTTTCTACCACTTTCCAAACCTTTCTATTGATTGACTTGATGTGTGTGGTCATCTTTAACTTCCAATAAGGATAATTTGTGCCATCAAATTGAGGTGGCTTCTTGGTATTGTTGATTTGAGCTATTTTTATACCGAAAGTTGTTAAGCCTTAAATCACGGTGACCTTAGCTCTGATACCACTTGAAAGGTCGTAATGACTAGAGGGGGGGTGAATAGCCTAATAAAATTTATACAACAACACTTAACAAAGTAGTTAGACAATTATGAGGCAAAGCAAGTGTTACGCTAGCCTACTCAAAAAGCAAGCCACCTACCATAATTATAGGTTAGATAGTATCTATTCACACAATAGCTATGAAGCTGCTCTATGTTAGTGTGCTCTCAAAGGCTAACTAAAGAGCCACACCAACCAAGCAAGCAAGCTCTCATAACTAGGTACACTAAAGAGCTTGACAACTAGTTTGCGGTAATATAATGAGAGTGATCAAGAAGATTATACCACCATATAGATGAATGAACCAATTAATCATAAGGATAAATAACAATGAAGACCAATCACCTTGGAATCAATGATGAACACAATGATTTTTACCAAAGTTCACTTGCTTGCCAGCAAGCTAGTCCTCATTGTGGCGATTCACTCATTTGGAGGTTCATGCGCTAATTGGCTTCACACGCCAAACCCTCAATAGGGTGTTGCACAACCAACACAAGATGAGGATCATACAAGCCACGAGCAATCCACTAGAGTACCTTTTGGCTCTCCTCTGGGGAAAGGTCAAGAACCCCTCACAATCACCACGATCAGAGCTGGAGACAATCACCACCCTTCGCTCAATGATCCTCGCTGCTCCAAGCTATCTAGGTGGCGGCAACCACCAAGAGTAACAAGCGACATCCACAGTGAAACACGAACACCAAGTGCCTCTAGATGCAATCACTCAAGCAATGCACTTGGATTCACTCCCAATCTCACAAAGATGATGAATCAATGATGGAGATGAGTGGGAGGGCTTTGGCTAAGCTCACAAGGTTGCTATGTCAATGAAAATTACCAAAGGTGTGAGCTTCAACCAGCCATGGGGCTTAAATAGAAGCCCCCACGAAATAGAGCCATTGTACCCCTTCACTAGGCACAACGCGGGCTGACCGGACGCTTTGGTCAAGTTGACCAGATGCTGGACCTCAGCGTCCGGTCGCCCGACGACCGCCATGTGTCCCGACTTCAATGGTCACTTGAGTTGACCGGACACTGTGCACAATACTGATCGGACACTGAGCCACCAGCGTCCAGTCATTTCTAGTAAGGTTCCAGAAACGCCTTTTGCCCACCGGACGCATCCGATCAAGCATGACCGGACCCTGCTAGTGTCCGGTCAGAAACCCTAGCTTTTGTTGTGCTGCCCGACAATAGGACCGGACGCACCTCACCAGCGTCCGGTCATTTAGGACCCAGCGTTCGGTCGTTTGACCGACGCCAGCTTCTCTGCTGCAACAACTGACTAGACACGTCGGTCTGCCTGAGATCAGCGTCCGGTCACCTTGTGACCAGCGAGTCCAACTCCTTTTCACTTCTAACTTCTTCACCCTTGTTCAAATGTGCCAACCACCAAGTGTATCACCTTGTGCACATGTGTTAGCATATTTTCACAAACATTTTCAAGGGTGTTAGCATTCCACTAGATCCTAAATGCATACGCAATGAGTTAGAGCATCTAGTGGCACTTTGACAACCACATTTTGATACGAGTTTCACCCCTCTTAATAGTACGGCTATCAAACCTAAATGTGATCACACTCTCTAAGTGTCTTGATCACCAAAACAAAATAGCTCCTATGGTTTATACCTTTGCCTTGAGCTTTTTGTTTTTCTCTTTCTTCTTTCCAAGTCCAAGCACTTGATCATCACCATGGCATCATCATCATGCAATGATCTTCATTTGCTTCACCACTTGGAATGTGCTACCTATCTCATGATCACTTGATAAACTAGGTTAGCACTTAGGGTTTCATCAATTCACCAAAACCAAACTTGAGCTTTCAGTTAGGTGTGGTGCACACTTGTCAAATCTAGCACTAGGTAGCTCCTAAAAAGCCTTTAGATCAATTGGAGCAAACTTCATTCACATAAAATTGTGAGTTAAAAGTGAATGGAGGGTCAATTGTTGACCGGACGCTGGTCCAGAGTCCGGTTAGTTCATTTGATCAAGGTGAAATTGTCTAGATGCGACCGGACGCTGAGAGGTGAGTGACCGAACGCTGGGTGCTAGAGTCCGGTCAACTCCAGTAAGGTTCCAGAGAGGGAGAATCCTGATCGGACATGTCTAGTTAGTGCTGACCGAATGCTGGTCAGGTTCTGGCTACTGACCGAACGCTGAGCAGCAAAGTGACTGGACTTTGGGTTCTAGAGTCCGGTCAACATCAGTAAGGTTCTAGAAAATAGTTTTTGTGACCGGACGCGTCCAGTCAGTGCTGACCGGATGCTGGTTAGTGTCCGGTCACAACTTAAACTGCACAGAGGCGGGTGAACTAATCGGAGCATCTGGTCACCCCGTAGAGGCATATAACGGTTTGTTTTGGAGGATGGGTTATAAATACTTCCTCTATTCACTCAAGGGATTACTTTTGCTCATTCCAACAGCTAAGAAACATCCTTGAGAGTGCCAAGAAGGGCAAGGTCCTAGTGAGGTGATTGAGATTTGAGAATCCAAGTGAGATGCCTCATTAGTGAAAGCAAGAGTAGCAAAGTGTGCATCCACCCTTCTCATTAGGCTTGTCGTGGTCAAGTGAGAGTTCATGCTTGTTACTCTTGGTGATCGCCATCACCTAGATGACTTGGTGGTGATTGGAAGCTTGGTGATCATCCGGTTAAGCTTGTGGATGACCCAACTCAAGTTGTGAGCGGTTGTGGGTGATTCACCACGATAGAGTGTCGAAGAATCAACCCGTAGAGAGCACTTTATCCTTACGCTGATCAAGGGGGAGCTACACCCTTGCGCGGGTGCTCCAATGAGGACTAGTGGGGAGTGGCAACTCTCTAATACCTCAGCAAAACATCGCCGCATTCCTTCTTCTCTCTTTACTTTGAGCAATTCAATTCTTGTCTCTACATTCATAGAATTGTCATGCTAGAGTAGGATGTGAGCGGTCCCCTACCCACCTTATATAGCTGGAGGGTAGGGTTATAAGTCTGTTAGATCTAGGAGATATCCGGTAAGTAATAACAGATTACAGGGATCACGAGATCGTAACATATCCTAATAGATTACATCGTATCTTTAGGCTATCTTCTCGGTGTCTTGCGGGGCGCGCTGAGCAACGCCATGCTCCGCAAGGCTTCATCTTGTGGGGTGGACCACCCCTAGTGGCACAGCCCATGTAGTCTGTCGTGGGTATCCGAGATCGTACCCCCCACACGGCCCCCGCCACCAGCCACCGATTCGCTGTGGACACACCCATTGCGGCCGCCCTCTTCCCTTCCCCCCTCTCACAGGAGCTCTATCATTCCATGCTCGTCAGCGATGTTGAGCTCCGAGCTTCAGCCATGCCCCTCACTGGCTTGGCCGCCTTAGCCACCACCAGGGTCCCTAAGCCGCCTGGCCTCCTTCCCCACCGCTTGGCCAGCCTACCTCCCCTCGACTAACCCATTCTAGAGCCCACCAGATTTGGGGAAGAAGGGTGGGGCACGGTTGCCAGAACCCTAGTCATCGGCTGGAGTTGGGGAAGAAGACCCGGGCATGGTTGCGCAGGGGCGCCGTCGCATGGTGGAGGAGGAGGAGGATTCCTACCTCGCTAGCGTCGCCGCCGCCGCCACCACCGTTGGAGGAGAGGAAGGGAGGAGCTCACTGTGGGGATATTAACCCCTATACCCTTACAGCTAAGCTTAGGCCGGCCTGGATCGATGGGTCTGGTCCACCTGAAAGATGACGTGTGGCCCAGCCAACCTGATCGGAGTCCCGCACAAGGAGTCAAGGCGGATTTGGCGATCAAGTAGGATCCTGGTCGATTAGAATAGGAATCCTTATCCGACCACATATGGCAATTGTAACTGACTAGGATTAGTTTCCAGATCTGTAACCATGCCCCCCAGACTATATAAGGTGGGCAGGGGATCCCTCTAAAAAACATCTCTCATTGACATACAGCAATACAAATCAGACGTAGGATGTAGGTATTACGCCTTCTTGGCAGCCAAACCTGGATAAAACCTCATGTCTGCCTTGCGTCACCGTCTTGTTTGTGGCTTGCGCATCTGTCTGCTGACAATCTACTACTTTAGGCATACCCCTAGGTAGACTGCCGACCATATTTTGTCGATAGTGGCACGCCAGGTAGGGGGTGTGCGTACTGCTCTCCAAGCAAACAAGATGGTCGTCGTCTCTGCCTCCATGGCTACGCCGAACGACCTCATGTTCACCGTCGGCCAGATCACCTGGACCACCGGCTCTGATGACTTCATCGCCATGACCATGGAGGAGGCATGGATTCAGTCTGCGCCGATGACTACTTCACCTGCATCGGCTACGGCTTCGACCACGATGGGTATGGCTCCGACCATGATGGATCTGGCTTCGACCATGGTACATCTGGTTCCAACCATGCCTGCATCATCTTCGGCCACGCCGACAACTCATCATCCGCTTCCCCACTACAAAGGGAAGCAGATCGACAACACCGACCTGCTCGACTCCATCGATCGGGTCGGCACCAAACTCGCTAAAACCCTAGCTCTGGTAAGTATGATTCAAAGTCAACCTAACGAGCAGGTAACCGCTCCCCACAATAGATCTACCCAACCAGCTCAGACTAGTCGTCCTGCATGACTTGGTACAGATCTCGTGGTCATATCTACTCCTGAAGGGCGCTCCGCTTGTCGCCGGCCAACCTCCGCGATGGGTCTCCGGCTCTCTGAGTACGAAGCCTCAACGGAGAACCACTAGGACCAGCCCTACGGCCTACGAAACACTACCTTTAGCTACGCATATAACCTACAACGCCGCTTGGATCTGTGTTTTATGCACCGACCTCGGCCGAAGCCATGCAACTTCATCAACATGATCCGGACTAAAGATTATCAAGAAGGATCCGTCCATACAGTCCAAGAGGGCGACTCCAGCTCCTCGTCTGGCATCACATCTAATGCATCTGTCCGCACCGAGCTTTAGCATCACGAAGATGACGGTGCCAAGTATGATCTGGATCTGCCAGACCACGCCCCAGGGTTTTCACAATTCCCGTCTTTCCCACCAAGACGAGGGGATTTGATCCATGTTGTCAGCAATGACAAACCGCCAGCGGTTGGCAAAACAGAACAAGAAAGGACTGCGCATGAAGCACGCAATATTGACCGGTTTAATCGCTGACAAATTGAAGCTGAAGCTGACCAGGAGGCGCAACGCATAAGGGTCCAGCCATGCGACCTCAACGATGCTTTCGATAGGGTGGGGGACAAATAGGTCTTCAGGACTCCAAGTGCCAACATAGCCGTCGCCATGGCGACAATGCAACGGCTACCCAACACCCCAGAAACCTAAGCGGATCACGATGAAATACAAGCCTATCTGACGGCTGCCATGGCCTAGACCATAGAGATTGTTAATCAAGTCTGGGCTCCATCCGTCTCAGTCGAGTCAAGCCATAGCCGCCAGCTCCCAAGTCGCTCATAGCCACTCAACCCACGTGGCTCGTGCAACAACGACCCATCAGACAACCGTCAAGGTGGAAATGGTGGCCACGATGGTGGTCAGGATGACAACCGCCGTCGGGAGGACAACCGTCGCGATGTCTGGGACGATAATCGCCGAGACAACCGTGATAATCGCCGCGATAACCATGGTCGTAGGGCTAATCCAGATGGCAATCGAGATCGCCGCGATGGCAATAACGATCTCTGCCATTACCTCGGTGGACGCGATCTGCGCGCTCGCATCAACCAGAGAGCCGACAATCGAGCATCCTATGAAAGCTATCGCCTTATGGAGTATGACACTACCCATGGTCTGCCGGTTTGAAGCAGTTTACTCCACACCTTCATATGGCCCAAGAATTTCAAGCTCGAGAAACTTCAGAAGTACGATGGCAAGGAAAACCCCAAATTATGGGTCATGCTCTACGAAACTGCGTGCAGATCAGCCATGGCTGACGAGCACGTCATGTCTAACTGAAAGGATCTAACAATGCCTAGAGGGGGGGTGAATAGGCGTATCTAAAAATTTACTGCAAATGCTAAGTTCAAATCTGTCAGCCACTGTCGGAAGTCCCGACGTTTGGGTCAGAACTCCTGACGTTGTCAGAAGTTCCGACACAAACGTCAGCAGTTCCGACGCCTACGTGAACTACAAAAGCAGTGTCAAATTTAACTTTGCGGATAAATAAACTTACAATCTCACTTCCTAGTGGTTTGGTGAAGATGTTGGGTCACTCCCTTGACGCCGTAATGCCTCCAAACCGTAGATCGAGTCCAAACCCTAAAATCGAGATTTTGGAGACAAGAAGACAAACACATACAAGTAATCTCAAGCAATCACAACAACAACAACAAGCACGCGGGACACAAGGATTTATCCCGAGGTTCGGCAACCCCACAAAGGAGCTCCTACGTCCTCGTTGTTGAGGTGACCACTAAGGTCGGAGTCTTTTCCACCTCCTTGCCTCTCTCAAAGTGACCACAAAGGTCACTTGAGCTTTCCACTAAGAAATCGAAGGGTGATACAAACTTCCCAAGGCTCTTCCACAAGATGGAAGCTCTAGGGCAACGCCTAGCCGGCTAGGGGCAAAGCCCCAAGAGTAATAGACGCAAAAACAACCGGCTTGACGAAGAAATCAAGTGCTCAAGCTTTCCAAAGTGATGCTCTCACTTAATCCACTCACCTTTTACTCCAAAACTAAGGGAATCGAAGATTGGAGCAAAGGGGGAATGAGAGGGGTGCTTTGGTTGCTTGGGAGCTGTTCAGCACGAAGTGAGTCAACTGTGAAATGAGTCCGTAACGGTTAGAAGTGAAGAGAGGAGTATTTATACTCCAAGTGAAAATCCAACCGTTCAGATCTACGTCGGGAGTCCCGACGCAGATCCCGGGACTTCCGACGTTAGCATAAAATACTGTTCCCAAAGGGTCAGAAGTCCACGGGTGAAAGTCAGTGTCGGAACTCCCGGCAAACATCGGGACTTCCGACGGTCGGAACTCCCGACGATCGTTGGGACTTCCGACATGCACAGTTAATCAAACAGCCAGCACTGCTGAGGCCGGGACTCCCGGCTTGGGTCAGGTCAGTGTCGGAACTCCCGGCGAACGTCGGGACTTCCGACGGTCGGAACTCCCGGTGAACGTCGGGACTTCCGACGTGCACAGACAGCGAGCAGTCAGAAACACAGGTGCCGGGACCCCTGGCTTAGGTCGGGACTTCCGACTGTCGGGAGTTCCGACTTACGTCGGGACTTCCGACACCGAAAGTCACAGAAAATTATTCTATATGCTCGTGAAGTGCTAGAGTGACACAATTTTGATTTTATTTAAATGCTTGAGCACTCTATCTTCCTCAGACCAACCAAGCTTGCATCCCTCTTTATAGTGCGGCGGATCCTAAACTCAAAAACAAAATTAAAACCTTTGGAGATCGTTTTGAATTCGTCCGCCTTTACAACTTCAAGAATTGAGGGATACCATTTCATCTTTATCAACTCTTTGAATCTTTCATGGGACTAATAACTGCAACATATCTCATTAAGATGACATTAGTTCCTAATTTGGATGTCATCAATACACCAAAACCCACATAGGGGGGCAAATGCACTTTCAATCTCCCCCTTTTTGGTAATTGATGACAACCAACTTAGGCTTTTATAGGAATGAAAGAATTTAAAGCTTTTTGAACCCCAAAATTTATGGAGAGCTCCCCCTTGATGTATGCATGAATTTGGATTTCAATTGGACTCATGTATACATGCTTTGCATGCACCAAGACAAAAGCTCCCCCTAAATTTTGTAATCCGTGGGGTGCAACAAGTGTGTGTGAACAAGTATATAGACGTGAAAAGAGATACAATATGACATGTTATTTCACACAACAAGTAAATATGATGGCCAAGATTTCAAAGTAGAAACTTGAAGCAATACATGGCCATACAAAAACATTCATCATGACAGGTAGAGATAAGCACAAGCAAATAAGATAGATTAAAACATTACTTATCCTACAATCATCCATCACACACATATAAATAGATAGTTGTCCATCACACGGTTGCCACCACACGACAAAGTTCATACACGCTAAAGGTTTTAAAGTTCCAAAACATAAAGACCAACTAACTTATTACAATAAATCAAAGCCTAACACTCCCCCTTTGTCAACAAGTGCCAAAAGGGGTAGGCCGCATGAGAAACCAACTACTCATCATCGGAGTCATCATCATCGCCTTGGTCACTTTCCTCACCATCGTCGTCTTCTTCATCATCTTCTTCCTCTTGATATTCCTCATCGTCTTCAGTTGCTTTCCCTTTGCCATGTGGGCGAGAAGAAGCATCATCTTCGTACGCCGCACAAGCCTCATCATATAAAGCCAACGGATCACGAGGAGGCACAAATGGCGGCGGAGGGGAAGATACAATGCCTGCTTGCTGTTCCAACCGATATAGCCGCTCTTGCATGTCGTTCTCACGCTGAGCACTAGCACAACACTGTCCAAACATGTAGGTCATGAGAAACTTGAACTTGTTGGGCTTCTTTCCGGAGGAGGACGAAGACAGGGGCTCATCGCTGGATGAGCGAGCAGCAGCAGCAGCAGTAGTGGTGGCAGCACCACGGCGAGAGCGAGAAGCCGATGGACCTTTCCCTTTAGCTTGGGCTGCCCCAGCTTGTTCTTTGAGTTCTCTAGCGGCAATGATAGAGGTCTTGTTGGATATCTTGAGGAGCTTATGCTGAGAGTCATAGGGAAAACGGATGCCGGATACTTGCTCTATGATATGCATGATGTACGGAGCATAGGGAAGATGCTTTACCAGGATCCTCAGTAGCATCATGGATCTTGTTCCAAATGTATCGACTGATGGAGAACTTCTCAAACTCATCTCCAAATCTCTGAAGCACCTTCTGGGAATCATCACGAAGGAAGGTGGAGTCACCTACCTTCGGATACAATATCTGTCTCAGGATGTTGTTCAGAACATAATAATATGGCTTCAGAAATGTGGTCTGTCCATCAGCTCTGTGGCCCTCAAGATACATGTGTTGATATTCCTCCAAAGCAAGATCCTCATACTCAGTCAACTCATTGGCACTCCGGTCGCTGTGACCCAAACCTAGAAGGCGAGAGAAATTGACGAAGTCCACCTTATAGTGCTTGCCTTCAGTGGTCCAGTGAATAATGTCCACGGCACCGGTCTGGTCTCTCTCATGATGATAAGAAGCATAAAACTGACAAATCAGCTCGTTGTTCCAATTCTTCCTAAACTGTAGCAGGTAGTACAGCCCCATTGATTTTATATCTCGAACCATCTGCTCCAGCTCGGGTTCCTTGTACTTGCCAAGAGAATATGCATCAATGCACTTCATCTGAAGGACCGGTGGCTCCTTCTTCTTCAAAAACTTCCGATAAAGAATGGAATCATAGAAATCATAATGGAAGGGGTGCCAGAAACGATACTCAAGGCGGAGATCTTTCTCATCCTCTACATACAGGTTCCTTCCTCTGTTGTACCGGATGTCCCTGACACGGTGCTGATAATCCACTGGAAGGGGAGGAGTCCATCCACCAGCCGGATTCGGAGCCATGGAGGGCTCCCTCATGATCGGCGACACCTCGGTGAAAGGAACGAGCTGACTTGTCCCCGACGGACCACGAGACGGGGTGCGAGGCGGTGGAACAGCAAGGGTGCGTCCGGCACGGTCCAACGCTTCTTCTTCTTCATCAACCATCGGCTCAGCCCCAACAGGAGCAGGAGCAGGAGCAGGAGGAGGGGCAGCAGCAGAAGACCCCTGGTCGCCACGGCCACAGCCACGGGAACCACCAGCACCACCACGCGAGTAAGACGCCTTGGTGCGGCCAGGCGGCTTGGGAACAGCGGCACGATCTTGAGTCTTCTTGGAACGCTTTTCCCGATGGCGCGAGGGACTACTACCACCTTCCATGACTGCGTAGAACACAAAATGGAACTAAGAAACAAAACAAGGAGAGGTGAACGAACATCGAGAAGTGAAGAAACAGGAATGGAGTGGTCACCATAGGGTCGGTAGTCCCGGCCAAAGTCGGGACTTCCGACAGCCGGGAGTTCCGGCGTACGTCGGGACTTCCGACGGTCGGAACTCCCGACGGTCACCGGGACTTCCGGCGCACACGGTGACCATCCCATTCATGGGGCTTCAAATCACGACACACATCCAAACAAGGGAGATAGAGGAGTAGAGAGGAAGAAAGAATAGAGGCAAAACAAAAGGTACATTGGATTTAGGGTTAGAACACCATGGTAGTACCTTGAAACGAGAACGGAAGAGATGAAGAGAACCAAATCGCAGTCGTCGACGAACAAATCCACGGGCACAATCTCCTCCACCAATGGAATCACCTCCACACCAACGACAAGAACACCCCAATCCGAAGAAACCGAGGGCACGTGCGGTGGAAGGAGGAAGGGAGGGAGGGAGGGCGGTCGGCACTACCGGCAAAACCTCCGGCGGCGGTGGAAGAAAGAAGGAGGCCGGAGGACGAGGTGGGGCGGCGGTGGGAGGGGAGGGCGCGATGGGGCGGCGCGAGGAGGAGCCAGGGCGGCGTCGGCGTCGGTAGAGGAAAAGAAACCGCAGTAAAAAAAACGGGGGCCGGTTATAAAGGAGGCGGGTAACGAATCCGGCGCAGTCAGATCTGCGTCGGAACTCCCGGCGCACGCCGGGACTTCCGGCGGTCGGGACTTCCGGCGCGAGCCGGGACTCCCGGCCGTCGGGACTTCCGACGAAAGTCGGGACTTCCGACGCAGGGAAACAGAAAAACACCTTAACCTGTACTCGCTCTATCATGTGGGGCAAAAATATGATGGACACTAAGATTTTCACAGGTGACTAGATTTCATTCATCCAATACAAAACAATAGTCACTCATGAAAATTACAAAGTAGATTTTGAAAGTGACATACAATGTTTTCACAATTCTTTTCTCTTAACTAGATCAAACAAAATGTGTGTGCAAGGGATCAAGCCACGTTACGAGAATCAATGATATTTAGTTCACTCCTCAAAGCACAAAATCTTGACTCATCTAGGGGCTTTGTGAAGATATCGGCTAATTGTTTTTCGGTGCTCACATGATGAATGGCGATATCTCCTTTGGCTTCGTGGTCTCTCAAAAAATGATGCCGAATGTCTATGTGCTTTGTTCGAGAGTGGTTTACGGGGTTGTTTGCCAACTTAATGGCACTCTCGTTGTCACACAAAAGTGGAATCTTGGTTAACTCACATCCAAAGTCCTTTAGTGTTTGCTTCATCCAAAGTAATTGGGCACAGCAAGCGCCGGCCGCCACATACTCGGCTTCGGCGGTGGACAAAGCAACGGAATTTTGCTTCTTAGAGCTCCAAGACACCAAGGAACGACCAATAAATTGGCAAGTTCCGGTAGTACTCTTTCGGGTTACTTTGCAACCGGCATAATCCGAATCGGAATAGCCAAGTAACTCAAAAGTGGAGCCCTTAGGATACCACAAGCCAAGATTAGGAGTGTGCACTAAATACCGAAAAATTCTCTTAACGGCCATCAAATGACATTCTTTCGGATTAGCTTGAAATCTTGCACACATGCACACGCTAAGCATAATATCGGGCCTAGATGCACAAAGGTAAAGGAGTGATCCAATCATGGAGCGATATACCTTTTGATCGACGTCCTTTCCTCCTTGATCAAGATCAAGATGTCCATTTGTTGGCATGGGTGTCTTGATGGGCTTGGCCTTGTCCAAGTTAAACTTGTTCAACATGTCATTGGTGTACTTGGTTTGACTTATGAACGTGCCATCCTTGAGTTGCTTGATTTGAAATCCAAGAAAGAACTTCAACTCTCCCATCATGGACATCTCGAACCTATTTGTCATAATCCTACTAAATTCCTCACAAAAAGCCACATTAGTACTACCAAATATTATGTCATCGACATATATTTGGCAAACAAAGATATCATTATTGACTTTGCGAGTAAACAAAGTAGCATCGGCCTTTCCTATCTCAAAACCTTGTTTGAGTAGGAAATCCTTTAAACAATCATACCAAGCTCTAGGGGCTTGTTTGAGCCCATAGAGCGCCTTGTCGAGCTTGTAGACGTGGTTTGGATACTTGGGGTCTTCAAAGCCCGGTGGTTGCTCCACATACACCAACTCGGATAGGGGGCCATTGAGAAATGCACTCTTCACGTCCATTTGATATAACTTGAAATCATGATGGGCGGCATAGGCAAGTAGAATACGAATTGATTCTAGCCTAGCCACCGGTGCATAGGTCTCCCCAAAATCCAAGCCTTCAATTTGAGTGAATCCTTGAGCCACCAACCTTGCCTTGTTCCTTGTTACCACGCCATGCTCATCTTGCTTGTTGCGGAAAACCCACTTGGTTCCAATCACATTTTGCTTGGGTCTTTCCACCAAGGACCAGACTTCATTCCGAGTGAAGTTATTTAACTCCTCTTGCATGGCTATCATCCAATCCGGATCATCAAGTGCCTCTTCCACCCTACGAGGTTCCAAAGGAGAAACAAACGAGTAATATTCACAAAAACTTGCTAAACGGGAACGTGTAGTTACCCCTCGTCGAATGCTCCCCAATATGTTATCAACGGGATGATCCCGTTGAATGGATTGATGCACTCTAGGATGTGGCACTTGAGTTGATCTTTGGATAGGGCCATCATCATCATCATCATCACAGTCATGATTGATTGGAAGATCACAATCATGAGCTTGCGGAGGGTTGACTTCACTTCTTTCTTCATTGTTGAGTTGTGGTTGAGCTCGCTCATTGTTGACACCATCTTCATGAGATTGACCTTGTGCTTCATTTGATCTCCCATCTTGATTATTTCTTGTTGCGGAGGCTTCACCATGTTCATTTGATGAAACATGATGAATGGTTGGATCAAGATCATTACGCACAACATGGTCTTCATCTTCGTCTTCAACGGGCTTCACTTCACCAATAGCAAGCTTCTTGATTGCTTCATGTGGGGCTTCCTCATTACCTACATTCTCAACATTGACTTGCTCTTTTTGAGAGCCGTCGGTTTCATCAAAAGTCACGTCTACCGCTATCTCAATCAAACCGGTGGTTTTATTGAAAACACGATATCCATGTTCGTTAGTACCATAACCAAGCATGAAACCTTCATCAACCTTTGGTGCAAACTTAGAACTTTTGGATTTCTTGTTAAGTATGAAACACTTGGATCCAAAAACTCTAAAGTAGTGCACCTTAGGCTTTTTACCGGTTAGAAGTTCGTAGGCGGTCTTCTCTCTTATCTTGTGAAGATATGAGCGGTTGATGGCATGACATGCCGTGTTGACCGCTTCCGCCCAATAATTAGTTGGGGTCTTGTACTCATCCAACATTGCTCTTGCGGCTTCTATGAGCGTTCGGTTTTTCCTCTCCACAACACCATTTTGTTGTGGAGTGTATGGAACCGAAAACTCATGCTTGACTCCTTCTTCATCAAGAAACTCTTCAATGTTGGTGTTCTTGAACTCCGTCCCGTTGTCACTTCTTACTCTTTTGATTTTGACATCAAACTCATTTTGGGCTCTTTTTGCAAACTTCTTGAAAATTCCTTGGACTTCACTCTTTTCACGCAAAAAGAATACCCAAGTGAAACGAGAATAATCATCAACAATTACAAAGCCATATTTGTTACCACCAATGCTTATATAAGCGACGGGTCCAAATATGTCCATGTGAAGCAACTCCAATGGCCTTTCGGTTGTCACAACATTCTTGACGGGATGTTTAGCTCCAACTTGTTTTCCCGCTTGGCATGCGCTACAAATCCTATCTTTCTCAAAAGAAACATTTGTTAGTCCAAGGATGTGTTCGCCTTTTTGAAGTTTGGCCAAGTTCCTCATCCCAACATGGGCAAGTCGGCGATGCCATAACCAACCCATGCTAGATTTTGCCATTAAACAAGTCTCGGGATTTACTCTATTTGATGTGAAATCAACTAGATAGAGTTTCCCCTTCAAATGACCCGTAAATGCAATAGAGGAATCCTCCCTTCTATAGACTTCCACACCCTTATCCGTAAAGAGACAATTGTAACCCATCTCACAAAGTTGTGAAACGGACAACAAATTGTATCTTAACGAATTCACAAGTAAGACATTGGAAATGGAATTATCATTTGATATTGCAATTTTACCCAAACCGAGTACTTCACCTTTTCCATTGTCACCAAACACAATATTTCCACTTTGATCATGACTTGGTTGAAATGATGTAAACATGTCCTTCTCTCCGGTCATATGATTGGTGCATCCACTATCCAACACCCAACTTGTTCCACCGGAGGAATATTCCTACAAAAACAAATTATGCTTTTGTTTTAGGTACCCAAAAAGATTTGGGTCCTAAGGGGTTAGTCACATAAAACTTGGGCACCCAAACACTCCTCATAATTTCCTTTCTCTTTTGGGCACCAACATACTTAACCACAATCTTGCCATCCTTGCCCCAACAACACATATAGTCACTAGCATAGCACCGTGGAAGTGGTGCTTGTGGCTTGAGGACATCGGATTGCTTTGTCTTGATTGTCTTGGTATTTGTAGGTTGAATCTTTGGAATGTATACCTTGTTGTTGGCCTTGCATATAAGCTCATCAAGAGCAACGCCCTTGTTGAACTTCACACAAGGTACACCATTTATTATATTCCTTCCATTTGCCTTTCCATCATACCTATTGTAGCCAATGCCTTCCTTGATCGATGGGTGCCTTGATGACTTGTATATAGTTTTGTTAGATTGCTCTTGACACTTACACCCATTCTTCAATATCATCTCCAACCTATGAATCTCCTTGTTTTTCTTCTCTAACTCAACAAGGTTAGTTGCATATGCATTTACATCAATTTTATAGCATCTTTTACAACCATCACTAGTGGAGACATTAGAGACTTCGGTTGCCTTAGGAGAAGTTGAAGTGCTAGCCCAAAGAGTACTATAGTTTAGCTCAAGATTTTGATATTTTTCTTTCAAGCTTGTGAGGCTTTCTTGAGTTATACTCTTTTCATTCTTAAGGCTAGCTATTTGATCATTAACCGTGGAATGTTCCTTAGTCAATTTCCCAATTGAGTCATTGGCTAAAGACAATTCAACGGTTAACTTCTCAACCTTCATCTTTTCCTCGGCGATAGATGCTTCAAGTGCAAGGTTTTTCTCTCTCTCTTGAGTAATTATATCTCCTTGCAACTCTAAGCATCTATCCCTCTTCTCTAATTTCTTCATTAGCATTTTTATTTTAGTGAATGCCTTTTTACCAAATTTCTTTATCATGGTTGCTTCAATTTCTTCTATGTTATCATCACAACTATCATACTCATCACTAGAGGAAACGGGTGTAGTATGTACCTTCTCCCCTTTTGCCATGAGACAAGTTGGAGTGTAGTAGTCGTTGTCGATGAGGTTGGAGAAGAGCCTCGGTGATGAAGATAGGTTGGCGAAGAGCTTTGGTGGTGAAGTTGAGTAGGGGAAGATCATGGTTGGTGAAGAAGAGTGGTGGATGGCGATGTTTGCGGCTCCCTTCTTCTTCTTCTCATCATCACTTGAGTTACTATCACTTGACTCCCATTCTTCCCCAATATGAGCTTCACCTCTCTTCTTGCTTTTGTTCTTCTTATCTTCATCCTTGTCATGCTTGTGCTTCCTTTTCTCATTAGGACAATCGGCTATGAAGTGACCAACTTGACCACATCCATAGCAAAATCTCTTTTTGAACCTTCTCTTACCATCACCATAGGTCTTGCGATTGCTTTTCTTCTTCATAAACTTTCTAAGATTTCTAATCACAAATGCAACCTCCGCATCGGAATCTTCTTCTCCACTTGAGGAATCATCCTTCACTTTCTTCTTCTTTTCTTGACTTGAAACTTGACCTTCATGTTGTTGAGTTGCTTTAAGGGCGACACTCTTGTTGAATCCCATTGCATTAGGATTTTGATTGTGAGCATTGATTGCATCTTCATCTAGACACTCATGATGCTTGAGCTTTGAAAGAACTTCTTGAGGTGTCATCTCATCATAACCGGGCCTTTCCATGATCACGGACGCTAGCATGTTGTTCTTGGCTCTATAGGTTCTCAACATCTTTCTAGCAACTTTGTTGTCATCCCATTCGTTGCTACCAAGAGCTCTTATGCGGTTGACCAATGCCATGAGCCTATCAAACATGGATTGTGTTGTTTCATTTTGCAAGAATACAAATCTTTCCAATTCACCATGAAGTAACTCTATGTTGCCTTTCCTCACACTTATATCTCCTTCAAATGATACTTTCAAAGTATCCCAAATTTGCTTTGCACTTTCCATTCCATTTACTTTTCTAAACTCATCCGGAGCTAAGCTTGACACAAGCAATGCTACGGCTTGTGCATTTTGATGAAGGTTGTGCACTTCTTCCGGAGTTATCTCTCTATCTTCATCGGTAGGAATCATCACACCAACATCCACAACTTCCCAAAGTCTTGCGGCTATTAGATGCATCTTCATCTTGTAAGACCAATCGGTGTATCTTGTTCCATCAAAGTGAGGTGGCTTGCCAATATTGACGGACGGAGTATGGAGTGTTGAACTTTTCATGATTTGTCCATAGTCAAAACTCATGTGTGAATATATTCCTTTTCCATGAGCATGCTCACCGGCTCCAATATCACTAGCGGCATCTTTGTTTGCTTCATTCTTGTCACTAATATCATTCTTGCCACTTATTGCATCATCAACCTTCTTGCTCAATTCTTCCTTCAACTTGCTCATCTCATCTTGCATCTTTTTCATTTCATCTTGAAAGAGCTTGACTTGAGTACTCATCAACTCTTCAGCTATTTTCTTGGCCATTTCGACGGCAACGGCTTGCATCTTGTCGGTCTCCGACATTGTTTCTTCTCACGTGGTGAAACGCAAAGAGAAGACCTCGCTCTGATACCAATTGAAAGGATCTAACAATGCCTAGAGGGGGGGTGAATAGGCGTATCTAAAAATTTACTGCAAATGCTAAGTTCAAATCTGTCAGCCACTGTCGGAAGTCCCGACGTTTGGGTCGGAACTCCCGACGTTGTCAGAAGTTCCGACGCAAACGTCAGCAGTTCCGACGCCTACGTGAACTACAAAAGCAGTGCCAAATTTAACTTTGCGGATAAATAAACTTACAACCTCACTTCCTAGTGGTTTGGTGAAGATGTTGGGTCACTCCCTTGACGCCGTAATGCCTCCAAACCGTAGATCGAGTCCAAACCCTAAAATCGAGATTTTGGAGACAAGAAGACAAACACATACAAGTAATCTCAAGCAATCACAACAACAACAACAAGCACGCGGGACACAAGGATTTATCCCGAGGTTCGGCAACCCCACAAAGGAGCTCCTACGTCCTCGTTGTTGAGGTGACCACTAAGGTCGGAGTCTTTTCCACCTCCTTGCCTCTCTCAAAGTGACCACAAAGGTCACTTGAGCTTTCCACTAAGAAATCGAAGGGTGATACAAACTTCCCAAGGCTCTTCCACAAGATGGAAGCTCTAGGGCAACGCCTAGCCGGCTAGGGGCAAAGCCCCAAGAGTAATAGACGCAAAAACAACCGGCTTGACGAAGAAATCAAGTGCTCAAGCTTTCCAAAGTGATGCTCTCACTTAATCCACTCTCCTTTTACTCAAAAACTAAGGGAATCGAAGATTGGAGCAAAGGGGGAATGAGAGGGGTGCTTTGGTTGCTTGGGAGCTGTTCAGCACGAAGTGAGTCAACTGTGAAATGAGTCCGTAACGGTTAGAAGTGAAGAGAGGAGTATTTATACTCCAAGTGAAAATCCAACCGTTCAGATCTACGTCGGGAGTCCCGACGCAGATCCCGGGACTTCCGACGTTAGCATAAAATACTGTTCCCAAAGGGTCAGAAGTCCACGGGTGAAAGTCAGTGTCGGAACTCCCGGCAAACGTCGGGACTTCCGACGGTCGGAACTCCCGACGATCGTCGGGACTTCCGACGTGCACAGTTAATCAAACAGCCAGCACTGCTGAGGCCGGGACTCCCGGCTTGGGTCAGGTCAGTGTCGGAACTCCCGGCGAACGTCGGGACTTCCGACGGTCGGAACTCCCGGCGAACGTCGGGACTTCCGACGTGCACAGACAGCGAGCAGTCAGAAGCACAGGTGCCGGGACCCCTGGCTTAGGTCGGGACTTCCGACTGTCGGGAGTTCCGACTTACGTCGGGACTTCCGACACCGAAAGTCACAGAAAATTATTCTATGTGCTCGTGAAGTGCTAGAGTGACACAATTTTGATTTTATTTAAATGCTTGAGCACTCTATCTTCCTCAGACCAACCAAGCTTGCATCCCTCTTTATAGTGCGGCGGATCCTAAACTCAAAAACAAAATTAAAACCTTTGGAGATCGTTTTGAATTCGTCCGCCTTTACAACTTCAAGAATTGAGGGATACCATTTCATCTTTATCAACTCTTTGAATCTTTCATGGGACTAATAACTGCAACATATCTCATTAAGATGATATTAGTTCCTAATTTGGATGTCATCAATACACCAAAACCCACATGGGGGGCAAATGCACTTTCACTAACTACTTCCCAGTCACTGTTGGCCATGCAGGTTACCAATAGCAGGTCAGCTTGCTGGCGAACTACTTTGATTCTTGGCAGGAGCTTAAGCAAGCCTTCATCGACAATTTAATCGCTACTTGTGAACAACCGGGCAACAAGTACAATCTGCAATGGATCCGAGATCGGAAAGGTGAGCCACTGCGTGAGTACGTTCGGTGTTTCTCAGAGATGCGCATCAAGGTCCCATCAATCTCTGACAATGACGCAATCAAGGCTTTCATCACTGGCCTCTGCTTCCACGACGCCCTAAGAGACAAGCTCCTCCGGAAGAGACCTAAATTGATCATAGCGCTCCTATCCACCGCTAAGAAATATGCGGACGCTGATGACACTAAGAAGATAATTATTGAAGCAGCAGCAAGGGTTCCATGCTCTGACCACCCCCCACACCACGACGACTACCGCGACAACCGTGGTTGGAACGACAATTTTGACCGCCGCAACCAGCGCAACGACTCCCGCAACCACCGCAACTAACGTAATCAGCGGCGTAACCGCCGTGACGATTACAGGAGCAAGCATGCTCGGGAAGACGACGGCGATGTCAATACCGTTAAAAAGGGTGGCGGGCATCGTAATTACGAAGATGACTATGCCAAAGCATTGAAAGGGCCCTGCCAGCTCCATCCTAAGTCAAACCATACCATAGAGAATTGTCGCGTTCTCAAGTCTATCTATATGCGTCAACAGGCTCTGGATACATCCGACAAGCCTAACGATGCAGGGGAACAACGCAACGAGGATAACGACGATGATGATGTAGACCCTCGTCACAAGTACGTCAAGCCAACCGATCACGTGCACACCATCATCGGAGGCAAAGTGTCCATCAAGACCAAGCGGGAACGCAAGCTGCTCACCCGCGCTTGCTTGAACGTGGCCAACGCCGACAACCTCCTCGCCGATCCGTGGCTCCCTTCGTGGTCTCACCGTGAAATCTCTTTTAGTAGAAAGGACCAATGGGCCGCAATACCTGAGCCAGGATGTTTTCCCCTAGTCCTCGATCCTTGTATCAACAAGGTCTAGTTCAATAGAGTACTGATCGACGGTGGCAACTCCATCGACATACTGTTCAAGAACAGTCTACCTACCCTAAAGATAGCTCAGGCGGATCTTAAGCCATACGAGGCACAGTTCTGGGGTGTTCTCCCCGGACAGAGCTCTACACCTCTTGGGCAGATCATGCTACCTGTGCAGTTTGGGACCCCGGACCACTTTCGCACCAACTACGTCAACTTTGTGGTTGCTGACTTCGATGGCACCTACCATGCTATTCTTGGTCGACCGTCGCTCACCAAGTTCATGGCCATACCTCATTACAGGTATCTAGTGCTCAAGATGCCTACTGAGAAAGGAGTCCTAACCCTCTGAGGTAACGTGTACGTAGCTTACACTTGCGAAGACGATAGTTTCAAAATAGCAGAGGCCCACGACCTCTCATTCGCATGGCCGAGACCATGCTCGACGCTAAGAAGACCTCCGTCGACCATCTAGAGATCCCAGACCTCGAGGCTCCACGCAAGAACATCAAGTCAAAGGAGCACAAGGTGATCCAGCTGGTCGACGATGATTCCAGCAAAATGGCCCTTATCGGGGCTAACCTGGATCCCAAATAGGAAGACGCGCTCGTCAGGTTCTTGAGGAGCAACGTGGATGTGTTCGCATGGAAACATGCCGACATGCCCGATGTACCTTGGAACTTGATCGAGCACTCCTTGAATGTCAACGGCAAGGCCAAACCTATCAAGCAGAAGCTATGACGGTTCACTTGCGACAAAAAGGAGGTGATTAGGGTAGAAGTTACACGGCTTTTGGCAGCTGGATTTATCAAAGAAGTGTATCATCCGGAGTGGTTAGCCAACCCGGTTCTTATACACAAAAAGAATAATGAATGGAGAATGTGTGTTGATTACACTAATCTCAACAAACACTGCCCTAAGGACCCCTTCGGCTTACCTCGCATAGACGAGGTCATAGATTCAACCGCCGGTTGCGAGCTCCTTTCCTTTCTCGATTGCTACTATGGTTATCACCAGATCGCTCTCAAAAAGGATGACCAGATCAAGATATCTTTTATCACCCCTTTCGGCACCTACTGCTACATGACCATGTCGTTCGGGCTTAAGAACGCTGGGGCTACCTACCAACGCGCTATACAAGCCTGCCTCAAAGATGAGATAAAAGATGACCTCGTCGAGGCTTATGTTGATGATATAGTCATCAAAACCAAGGAAGCACATACCCTTGTTGACAACCTGGAACGCACCTTTGCAGCCCTTAACACATTCTAGTGGAAATTAAACCCAAAGAAGTGCATCTTTGGTGTTCCCTCTGGCATACTACTTGGCAACGTCGTCAGTCACGATGGCATACGCCCTAACCCAGAAAAAGTCAAAGCTATCTTGGACATGAAGCCACCCAAGAAGGTGAAGGATGTTTAGAAGCTCACCAGGTGCATGGCCGCCCTCAGCCGTTTCATATCAAGATTGGGCAAAAAAGGATTACCATTCTTTAAACTACTCAAAGCATCTGAAAAATTTGAGTGGTCGGAGGAAGCAGATGCTACCTTCACACAGCTAAAACAATACCTTACGTCACCTCCAGTCCTCACTGCTCCAAGAGAAGACAAAACACTGCTGCTTTACATTGTGGCTACTAATCGAGTAGTCTCTACGGCCATGGTGGTTGAGCGAGACGAGCCCGGCCACGTCTACAAGATATAGTGACCAATCTATTTCATTAGTGAGGTACACAATGAGTCCAAGACTAGGTACCCATAGATTTAGAAGTTGATCTACACCATACTGATAACATCCCGAAAGTTGAAACACTACTTCGACGAATATCGTATGGTGGTCATGACTGAGTACCCTCTGCGAGACATCATTAGCAACAAGGATGCGAACGGGTGCATCGTCAAATGGGCAATGGAGCTATGCCCCTTTTCCTTAGAGTTTGCAAGCCGCACTACAATTAAGTCTCAGGCACTTGTCGATTTCATCGTCGAGTGGACAGACTTAAGCACGCCGGCCTCTACCGGAACCGACAAGTATTGGACAATGTACTTCGACGGCTCTCTCAACATCGATGGTGCGGGAGCAGGAATCCTTTTTATGTCACCATCCAAGGAGCAGCTCCGTTACATCCTCAGGATTTATTTCCCAGCATCTAATAATGCCACCGAGTACGAAGCATGCCTACATGGTTTGCGCATTACGGTTGAGCTTGGCGTTAAACGTCTCTACGTCTACGGAGACTCTGCTCTGGTCATCAACCAACTCAACAAGGACTGGGACACAACCAGCGAGAAGATGGACGCATACTGCAAATTGATCAGAAAGCTGGAAGGTAGGTTCTATGGCATCGAGTACATACACGTGGTCCGGGACAAGAATCAAGCAGCGGATGCACTGTCAAAGTTAGGATCATCTCGAGCCAAAATCCCACATGGCGTATTCGTCCAAGACCTGCTCACGCCTTCCATCGAAGAGGAAGATTCCACGGCAGGCAAGCCTCTAGACCAGCAATTGGTGGCTATGGTTCCGGTGTCGAGCACCATCGAGCCACCTTCGACCACTCATGAGCCCGACTAGAGAATACCTTTCATCAAGTACTTAACAGATGGCAGCGGTTATACTGATTAGACAGAAAACAAGCGCCTAATACGTCGCAGTAAACAATATCTGCTCGTCGATGGCAAGTTATGGCGCGAGAACGCAAAGGAGGACATCTTGATGAAGTGTATAACCCAGGAAGAAGGAGAACACCTCCTGGACCAAATCCACTCTAGCTCCTACGGCAACAACGCGGCCTCAAGAACACTCGTCGGCAAGGCTTTTCGAGCAGGGTTCTATTGGCCGTCAGCAGTAGCCGACGCAGAGAAGCTAGTCCGCCATTGTGAGGGTTGTCAGTTCTTTGCCAAGAGAATCCACATACTAGCACATGAGATCTAGACAATACCAGCCTCCTGGCCCTTCGCATGCTAGGGACTAGATATGATCGGGCCCTTCAAGCCGGCTCCTGGGAAATTTACATGCGTCTTTGTGCTGATCGATAAATTTTCTAAGTGGATAGAATACATGCCTTTGGTATAGGCATCCTCAAAGAAGGCTGTCATGTTCCTCGACCAGGTCATCCACCATTTCAGCATACCCAATAGCATCATCACTGATCTGGGTACTCAGTTCACCAGAAACGCTTTTTGGGACTTCTGCGATGAAAGGAGTATAGTAGTAAAATACGTCTCAGTGGCGCACCCTAGAGCTAATGGACAAGTCGAGCAGGCAAATGGCATGATCTTGGACACATTGAAGAAGAGGATGTACAGAGAAAATGACAAAGCTCCAGAAAGATGGCTTAGAGAGTTACCAGCTATGCTCTAGGGCCTCAGAACGCAGCCCAGTTGTAACACCGACGTCTCACCATACTTTATGGTTTATGGCGCTGAGGCAGTCCTCCCACTAGATATAGCTTTCAGATCAGCACAGGTAGAGAACTTCGATGAAGGTATTACAACAAGAACGTTAAAGAGCGGTTCTTCATGGTCGGGGACCTGGTCCTGAAGTGGAAGACGAACCAGGCTGGCGTCCATAAACTCGCAACCCCATGGGAGGGTCCTTTCATGATCAAAGAGGTCACACGACCAACGTCTTATAGGTTAGCTCACCTGGATAGTACTAACGTACCAAACTCGTGGCACATCGACAAGCTTAGACGTTTCTATGCTTAATTACTGAGATATGTACCCCTCTTATACTTTCGATTTACTTCAATAAAGTTATTATGATTCCTCCGACCACTCTAATGTGTCACTTTGAATTTTATGGTTATTCTAACTTAGCCAGTAAAAGCCGACCACCACTCCTTCTACGGTTTTCGGAGCAGGCCCTATCTCCGGTTCCTCCCAACATGTGCATGGGATCCGCTCTCTACGTTATGGGTGATCGACAGGTCCCCCTTGGTTTGACTTGTTCGTGTCTACGTGTGCACAGGTCACCGTACCTCACACTCCGACCACATGGCAAACTAGGGCCGCACAAACTTTTTGGGATGATGTGTCGAGCAAAACGGTACAACTAAACAGAACATTAACATGTTCTCACTTAGTTACACCAACATAAAGTTTCAAGCTTAAATACGTTTTATACAAAGCAAACAAGCTTATAATGATATACAGTTACGTTATTACAAGCTTTCCTGAAGAGGCTCAAGTTTACAATAACACAACTATGTCCTCCTTCTACAGCTCTAAGCCTATTACATTGGCTGGTCAGGGCGCGTGGCACTTACTGCTTGCCGCTTCCGATATCCTACTCGAGTCTCGGGGACTCTTGTGCTAGTTGAGCTAAAGGGGATGGCCCCACCGATGCCTGGCTGGTCGAGACCGTAGGCTTCATTGGTTGGCTTGCAACTGATGGTGTTTCCAGCTGACTTATCGATGGCATACCCTGTACAGGTGCCGTCCCACCTCCACACAGGTTAATGTCACCAATTATCTTTGACGACAAGTCCAGCTGGGCCGTCCGAAGCTCCTCCACCTTGCCTGGGTCTACCTCCTTTGGGTACCCAGCCTCTAGGCGCTTGAGATCGATTAGGGGGTAGTGGGCACACACCATGCTTAGTACATGGGCACCCGTGTACTCACCCGCCTCCTTCATGAACTCTTAGAACCATCCCCATGCTTGTCTATATCTCTCGACCAGTTCGAGCTGGGGCGTCCTTGGCTCTTCCTCTGTGAGCGCCAGGTCGATAAGGTCGAGGATGGGCACAATGCCAGTTGCCACTTCTTGGCACCGGTTCTTCCACATGTCCTGCTCCTCGGTGGCCTCGAGGCATCGTGCTTTCCAGCCGTCACGCTCTTTGATCATAGCCTCTAGATGCCTCTTGGCATTAACTTTTAAAACTGAACACCGTACAAGACATCAAATGTAATGGCATGACAAGACAAGGCGGGCAACAGAATGAGAAAGGTGGTCTGGAATACTTACTTTTCAGTTTCTCCTTCATTTTGGTGGTGTGGTCCTAGAGTTGAGACTGGCTGCGTGCTAGTTTCTCGTTGTCCTCCTTCAGACGACCACACTCTACGGTCATGTGGCTATTCCCCTCTTGGAGGTAGGTTACTTCAGCTTCTAAGACTGCATTACAGCTGTCACTACCAACAACGCAATAGTATGTGTTACACACCTGCTGTGATAAAGTGACAACTTACTTATTTTTCCCCGCTCTTTGTTATTAAGCTGGCCGACCAGGTTCTGGTCCTGTGCCTCTAGCTCTGCCCTCTTCTGGTCGGCGGCTTCAAGTTGGCGGCGCAAGTGTTCTACCTCGGCCACCAGTTCTTTATTATTCATCGTGATTCCCTCAATCTGGTCGAAGCACCTCTTTTGGTACTTCGCGGTCTTCATCAAGTCCTGCATATAAACAAGCTAAGTCAGACAGATTGACTACATAACAGGGTCAAGTGGTCAAGCCAAACATACCTGGACTTCTGTCACCAGATGCTTTGCCGCCCGTTCAACTCTTAGGGTCTCTTCGACCTCTGGGATTTCTTCATGCATAACCCACTCGTCATTCCGCCAGCGCGACACATATACATGTTGTCGCTTATCTTAAGGACGGCCCAGGACCTCTTCTACTTTGTCCTCTATAGGGGGCGGTGCTGGTCTAGAATCTGTAGTCTCCGCGACCACCACGGCTTTCCCACGAGCCATTGCATCGGCAAGAGTGCTCTGTGCCACCTCCGGTTGCTGCTCCTCGGCTTGGTCTGGTTCCCTTGGCGCCAAGGTATCCACCTCAACAGGGTTAGTGCTCGGAACACTTGTACTTAGCTCGGCTATCTTCTCGACCAGCTGCTCGGGGACTATCGTTGGGCCGCTCACCTGCTGAGGTTCCAGCAGAGTTTCTTCTACAGGTTCCTCCACGGCTGGCTGCTGAGCAGTTTTTTCTGCCATTGCTGGCGAAGTCGTGCCACACCCGTCTAGCTGGTCGGGATTTTCGGTGGACGCCGACCTAATATATCAGAGAAAAGTTCAAAAGACAATAGTATTCAATACAAATTATAAGCTTACATCAAAGTTACAGATACTTACAGCTTGGACGCACGGAATGATGTGGCGAAGGAGCGTCTCTTCGACCGCCCCTGCTCCGCGTGCTCGGCAGGTTCCACCGGATCTCTTTCCACCACCGGTACAGGCGCCGGGGTTTGATGCTCGACATTTCCCCCGCTTGTCCTCTATGCTGTAGTGGTCGGTGATGCGATCACTGCTGGCACAGAGGAGCCATCCTGCTCCGTCGACACCATTTGCCTCCTCCTCTTTCGAGGGACGAGCCGGAAGATGTCTGCATCCTTTGCTTCATCGTCTGAAAGGGGGAAGATGGCTTGGTGCCGTTTGTTGGTAGCCGGCCGCTTGCTAGCAGCTCTGGTCGATGCGTCCTCCGCAACCTCGAGTGCCGCCCAGTGGACGTCTTCGGTCCTGGCACTGGTCTAGGCGGTTGGGCCGGCAACTTACGGCCAATCCACACCAGGGGGCGGAGACACAAACACTGCTGCCCGGTCACGACCATTATTCTGAGAAACATAAAGGAGATAACAGTCAATTTCTTGTTAGAACATGATTCTACAGGTACAAGGAGCTATCATTTACCTTTGGGGGAGGTCGGGCCAGCTTGAAGGCGTGCTCGATGTCATTTAACCTGACATAATTGAGATCGGCCAGGTTGAATAACTCCCCAATCCTGGCCTTGATTTCTATCTTATCGAGCGCCTCTTTCCTGGTCCTTGTTGGATCTGCGCTTCCCTGGTACTCGAAGCCAGGATGTACCCTCTTCTGGCAGGGCTGGATCCTTTGGCTGATGAAGTTCCCAACCACACTTGGGCCATCTAGCCTTCCCCACGGGATCATCCCGAGCAGTTCTACGATCTGCTCTAAGTTCTCGGGCTTTTCCAACTAGCTGTTCTTCTTCTCCGGAATCGGCCCCACGTCGCACAGGGTGATTGTGTTCGGCTCTTCATGGATGTAGAACCACTTCTTGTACCACTCGTCCAGTGAGGTGTTCTAGGGGCAGTGCAAGTATTGGGCTTTCATACCATCGCGTAGATTGAGGTAGACGCCTCCAGCTATCTTCGAGCCTCTGCTCCCTTTCTTCCGCAGACAGAATAGGTGGTGAAAGAGGTCGGGCTAGAAGCCACCATAGGCCTCGCAGAGATGGATGAAGGTGGAGACAAGAAGAATCGAGTTGGGATGCAGATTGCAAATCCCAATCTCATAATACAAGCAGAGACCCTAAAGGAAAGGGTGCACTGAAACCCCAAAACCCCGCTTGAAGAAATCCTCGAAAACCACAATCTCATCTGGTTGTGGATCGGGGAAGCTTTCTCCTTCCGGCGCATGCCATCCCACGAGTGCCTTGTTGTGGAGCACTCCCATGGCGACGAGGTCTTCGATGGTTTGCTCATTGCTCCGCGACTTCCACCACTCCTTCGCCATGACTCCGCCTTTCTTCTGGGCGTCTCTCTTCACCATTAGTCTGTCCTTACTAAGGGGGTGGATGCGGTACGAGGGGATTGGTGATGATTTTCGGAGGAATAGGGTTCGGCAAGAGGAAGAAGAAGGTTGCGGCGGTGAATAACAATGGGGATCGATAAAAGTAACTTACCAGATCTATATTATAAATAACAAAGAGCTCCGTCGTTTTGTCCGCCCGAGATTCTTGGGAGACGTGCGCATGTGCCGTAGATGGTTGTTCACACAACCTCGAGATCTACGCCAATAAACGTGCCCCATCGTTACCAGTGTACGCGCCTCTTCGTTGATAGTGTAAGAGGGCCCACACTGATGCACCTCCATACAGGTGCCAAGCGACTATTTGCCAGAAAAGAGCAAGAAGACAGAGTGACGTACTATACCCGTCTGCTTTTTTGACCAGACATGTCAGACTGGACTTGGCAGAGAAAGGAGATAAATAAATACACCAAATAATATACAAGTGGTGTTCGTATTTTCGCTGCATGTCTTGTGCTCAAGGATGGATCAGACTATTACAATGCTCGGGGACTGCCCAGACCACTGCCGTGCTCGGGGACTGCCTAGACCACTGCCGTGCTCGTGGACTGCCAAGACCACTACCGTGCTCGGGGATTGCTCTGACCACTGCTCGGAGAATGGTTCTCCTCGGCTACATGTGATTTGTACTCACATACAGTTGAGAGACATTTATTTAGACCTTGCTACTAGGCTCATACTTCGCCTTCCAGCAAGCTCGGGGACTACGTCGGTACGATGCACCTGCCGGTGCATCTCGTATCGCCTATACAACGATTGGATTCTTAACTTCGGTGGAAATTCTTTTTAGACCCTGGCACCACATGCCTGCGTCACCTACTACCAGGCTCAGGGACTAAGTGGGCATACTTCACCTTACGGTGAATGTGTTTTAATCGACCCCTGTGCTTTGAATAATTGTAAGGATTATCAATGTGCTCGGGGACTGTCCCGACCACTGCTCGGAGAATGGTTCTCCTCGGCTACATGTGAGTTGTACTCACATACAGTTGAGAGACATTTATTTAGACCTTGCTACAAGGTTCATACCTCGCCTTCCAGCAAGCTCAGGGACTACGTCGGTACGATGCACCTGCCGGTGCATCTTGTTTTTGTTTGTACGACAATTGGGTTCTCAACTTAACTAGGAATTCTTTTTAGACCCTGGCACCACGCGCCTACATCATCTACTACCAGGCTCGGGGACTAAGTGGGCACACTTCACCTTGTGGTGAATGTGTTGGTTTTTTCGACCCCTACGCCTAAGACGTTCAAGGACGCTATGCTTCAAGACCACTTACATTTCTTTCCAGAAATACAAGTGGGCACACTTCTCAGGACGGAAATCTTTTTCTTTTTTCTTAAGAGCACCATACATTCTTCGGACAACTTACTTCTCCGGCGATGATGGTGGTCAGAAATGTCAAGAACTCAAGCCTTACTTGTCGGAGAAGGTTAAAATGGCATGTCGCAGCATAATACATGGTGCTCGGGGACTAGCTATGGGGGTATTAACCCCTATACCCTTACGGCTAAGCTTGGGCCGGTCCGGATCGATGGGTCCGGTCCACCCGAAAGACGACGTGCGGCCCAGCCAACCTGATCGGAGTCCCGCACAAGGAGTCAAGGCGGATTTGGCGATCAAGCAGGATCCTGGTCGGTTAGAATAGGAATCCTTATCCAGCTACATATGGCAATTGTAACTGACTAGGATTAGTTTTCAGATCTGTAACCCTGCCCCCCGGACTATATAAGGCGGGCAGGGGATCCCTCTAAAAAATATCTCTCATTGACATACAACAATACAAATCAGACGCATGACGTAGGTATTACGCCTTCTTGGCGGCCGAACCTGGATAAAACCTCGTGTCTGTCTTGCGTCACCGTCTTGTTTGTGGCTTGCGCATCTGTCTGCCGACAATCTACTACCTTGGGCATACCCCTAGGTAGACTGCCGACCATATTTCGTCGACACTCACCGGCGCAGGTGGGAGCGGACGCGGGCACGTGAGCGGAGGATCGCACTGTTGTGCGATGGCCGCGAAGTAGAGTTTCCGTTTCCTATTGTTTTTTCCTCACAGTCTGGTTTTTGCTGATATTGTTTACATTAAGAACAAAATCACCATATTATAATTGGTTCACCCAATTGCCTCCCACTTTATTTATTGCTTACCTAGACTGTGCACTTAGAGCAACTCCAAGAGCTTAACTATTCTTGTTTTAGAGGCTATTTTAGAATTTGCATAGCAAAAAGTAGGCTCCAACAGATGTGCTATCTAGTTTTGTAAAATAGAAAGCTAGCTATCCCTTGATTTTAGGTGGCCATAAATAGCCAACCATGAGCGCTAGCTAACTGAAGATGAGAAATAACAAGGTTGTTGTAGACCTCTTCTTTTTTAAGGAGTTTTCTATTTTACAAAATAGCTAAACTATGGAATTTGTTTTTCGAACTTTAGCCAAGCTGTTGGAGTTGCTCACTTTCCTAGCTTAGCTTGCTAGGCTAGTTATAAGATTGGAATCTAGGTCGCATATGCGGTAGGATAGCAACACACCTAGCAAAATCTTAGTTGCACATCTAAATAGATTAGTTTCTTGCATAACTTGTACGCCTTAGTTTTAGAAGTAGTTTTCAAGTTGCCTAATTTACAACAACAACAACCCCCCTTTCCCATGGTTTAGGCGTCACGGTTCCCTTTAGGCATCTTAATTTAAGATTTTTTTAATGCTAAACACAAAAAATATTTGCAGCAAGTGCTGTCCTTACTAGCCAAGGAGCAATGGTATGTTAAGTTGTCCAAGTGTACATTTGCACAAAATCATATTGCCTACTTGGGCCATGCGATAAGTGATCAAAGGTGTTGCTATTGATCCTTATAAGGTGGAAGTTGTGTTATCCTAGCCCATTCCTACTAACGTGAAAGAGCTAAGAAGTTTCCTGGTTTGGCGGGATTTAATAGTATATTTATCAAACATTTTGCCATTATTCGCAAGCAATTCTCTCCGTACTGCTACTGTATTGGCATTTCCAGATTTTACCAAGCAATTCTACATTGAAACGGATATTTGCTAGAATAGTGTGGGAACTGTCCTTAATGTGGAGGGACACACATTTGCTTTCATAAGTAAATCTCTTGGACCCGAAAACCAAGGTATTCCCACCTATGAAAAGAAGTTTATGGCCCTCATTGTGGTGGATCAATGGTGATGCTGCTTACAGTTGGTTGTGTTCTTGAAATTTTGCTGATCAAAAGAGTTCGATGCATCTAGCAGACTTCATGCACCTTGGAAAACAAAAGGTTGCTATTAAACTTCTAGGTATGCAGTAGAAGATTGTCTATGAGATGGGAACTAATAATCAGGTGGCTGATGCTTTATCTCAACTATGACCAGTTGTCCTCTCAAAAAACAAACAAACAAACATGACCAGTTGTTTTCTATTTCTGCAACCGTCCCTTCTTGCCCTGCAGAAGTTGTTGCAAGATACAGCCTGTTCGGTTGGTTGGTTTGTATCGTTACTAGTTCGTGAAGAAATACTGTTGGCTGGTTTGTGTGAGAGAAAAATATTGTTCCAACTGAAAATTTACAATCGTTTACGACAAGCCATAGCCAAACGAACAAGCTGATAGTCGTCTAACCCACATGCGCAAGACTTGCTTACTAACATCTCTCTCTCTCCTCAACATCCGTGTGCAACAAGGTCTTCTCGTATACTCCCTTGTCTAGAAAAGAATGTAATTATGAAAAACGTGCTAGTCAAACTAGCCTAACTTTGACTAAGTTTATAGTAAATAATATTAGTATTTGTCTCGAAATAAATTTATTATGAAAATATATTCTATATAACTAATCTAATGATACTTATTTTGTCTCATGAGTCTTAGTATATTTTTATATAATTTTAATCAAAATTGAAACTGTTTGACTTTTCGAAATGTAAGAATTGCATTCTTTCGTAGACGAAAGAAGTATATGAGAATGGTTTGGGTGGGGTCGAACGCTTCATTGCAAGTTTGCAACACATGATCATATATGCTTTCCATAGCTCTGCAGTTGGTAGTCACCTCGGATTTACAGTTACTTACAAACGAATTGAGCAGGTTTTTTTTTTTTTTTTTTTTTTTTTGCTTTACACTGCCCTTAACAAATCTGTTCAGCAGTATGTGATCAGTTGCATGTGTCAACTGTCAACTCGTATAGTCGTATATGCCACAGTACAAAATCAAATTTTGTGTTGATTTAACTTATATTCACTTATTACTGAAATCTCTTTATGTACAGAAGATGCTGAGAGCCCATCAAACAAGCATTGAATCTCAGCTGGAAAGTTAACTCAATTCGAAGAAAGGCACAACATTTTTGCAGCAACATGACCATTCGAGGTGGCCGAGGCAACAGGCTTTGCAATATGTCCTCGAGTTTCCACCTTTAAGCCCACAGATGCTAAGCATCTGTTATGCACTTGTGAGACTGCCACTGATGTATTCTATTGGTTTGGCTCGGGCTGAGGTGAGGTAGGAGATTCTGGTGGTGCCACCGCAAATTGCATTGTTCTTCCGTTCCGGTGCAGAATGATCGCCACTTCCGTTGGCAATAGCATTGCTTCTTCCTGACGTATCAAAATGAACAACATGAACCATGTGTTCTTATGTCAATTTGGCATAAAGACTCCACGTAGCCCAACCCACGCACTTAATGGGGTACAAAACTACTGAAATTTGAACCAGACAATGAATGATCAAACTTTTCTGACCTAGAAATCTCATGTTTGATCAGAAAGGACAAATACGGTCATCCCAAGATCCCAACCCCCAAGTTCAAACAAGGATATGTATGCTACCAAAGGGGAAAATCTTAGGTTGCTTAACTGTTGATATACTCCCTCCGACGACAAAAGGAGTCAAAAGAATTGAAGTTTGACCAAAGTTATATAGAAAAAATACTAATTTATGATACAAGACAAGTATCATCGAATTAATTATGAAATATATTTTCATAGTAAACCTAGTTAGAGACATAAATGTTAATACTATTCACTATAAACTTAGTCAAAGTTAAGTTAGTTTGACTTGCACAAATCCCATAGTTGCATTCTTTTGTGGATGGAGGGAGTATTATTCAATGCAATGCTAGGTATGAATAGAGTTGTGGAATTCTTTTTCCTCAAGAGTCAAGTCAGTAAACACATGAAAGAGAAAAACATTTCCACTAGCACCATGAAAGAGAAAAACATTTCCACTAGCACCAAGCCACCAACCTGTCTTTGTCTTTGACGCTGCATGATACTAATAGCCCAAGCCATAATGTAGCATGGCAGCAAAAATCCAGCTGCTCTCAAAAGAAATAGCTGTCAAAGATCAACAGTCAGTTAACTCTACATCAACAACAACAAAAAAATCCATAGGAGATATACAGCGTATTAATCACTAACCGAGAAAATAGCAGATGCATCATCTTCATCATCACTGTTAGTAATGGTCAGTGTATGCCTCAGGAGCAGAAGGGCCATCAACTGAACAGAGATAGCGACGCTTCAGTATCACTTAATGTTACATAGTAAAACTGGGAACACTAAAAAAGAAAGAAAAATATATTTGAGCAATAATAATATAAAGAAACCAAAATATCTAAGAATCTAAGATGCAACTTTTAGCCTTAAATAAGCAGCAAGAGCTTTAGTTGTTGTTTGAGGAGAAAAGGTAAGGGGTCAGGCACAACCGCACAAGGTCCATTGAATAGAAGAGATGTTTGACCTTTCTACAGATTTATTGTCTTGACATAATAGAGGTAAAATAATACATATATTTCTATAATAGAAAGCAAACAAACTCACAATCAGAAATATAGAGCGGCAAAACGCAGCAGCATTGTTGTTTGTTGCAGTATATTCATCATACTCATCTTCAAGTAAATGGTGTTGAGCAGCAGCCATTGCCAATATTCTAGGATCATGTAAATCCAAACGGTTGCCAGAGATGGTCCAATCTCCACCACTAGAGATAATTAAAATAATGCAAATATGAGATACCTACAGAAATTTATAAATTACTGTGTACAAAGAATTTTTTGATAATCACACAGAAATACCATTCGCATAAACACCAGGATAGAAGGAAAATAGGTTAGCTTGATGAGTAGAGATAACACACCTTATCTCTATGGTAGTTTCATCATGATGCACCTGGGTTGGGGCAGTGTAACCAGGCTTGTACGACTGATAAACAGAGAATAAAATTCGTAATCTATTTACAGCAACAAAGTTTGCAGTCAAATTAGCAAGGAAGCATAAACATCTCTGCAAAGGCGAACATAGTGCAGAGAAGGTAATCGGTGAGGATTCAAATTCATGAAAATTATTATTAAATTTATGATACAAAATCTTTTCAGCTAAAAAAAATAGCTTTTCTTATGATGCAAGCTTATGACCCTCTTGCTCGTGAAAGGATCCTTGGACGTGAACATCCCTTTTGCATACGGCAGGCCCTAGTACATCTTGACAAATTAATTACTATGTTTAAACAATAGCTGGAAACATAATAATACCATGCATTAAGACCAGGTGCACCCAAAACGTTGTTTAAAATACAAAAAGCAAGACACTTATTTAGCCTAATGAAAACTTTGAAAGAAAACGAAAGGGACAAAATCAATCATTTGTCTTATTTATACAAGAAATAACAAAACCATACATGCATTAGTTTCCATTTTGCTACATTTGTAGTAGTAGCTCAATTGTTTACCTCATGGCAGATTTCACAGGTTATATCTCCTTTCTCATTGCACCAACGCTGCACACATTCCCTGTGAGCATACTGTACAAACATATGCAGTATAAACAAAATTAGCAAACGGGTTTACACAATGGCTTGCACATATAGGATGGTTAAAGACGAACTTAGGTAAGCACTTTTAAACAATAACAATGACCGAAGTCTTCAGTTGAAGGCAACCCACACAAGATACCAAGCCCCTGTGACTTGTTTGTTAAGCTTGCAAAGTAGCTAACAACAAGGGAAAAGGATGTCCTACTCTTTAAGCAACATCGACGATTAAACCAAGCATGCAACTACTTTGTGCAACTACTTTTTCATGAAAATATCAAGGGAAAAAGGATATCCACTCATACTAGCATCACTTTGTGCAACTACTTTTTCATGAAAATATCATGAACCACAGCACCAAACAGGTTTTTGTATCACAAAAAAGTGAAGAGGAACCTCATATGGACATGTATCTGAAAAGCCAGAACATCTCAAGTAACAACTTATACTGAGCACATTAGTTAGCAACCAGCATGGGATCCAACAGCTATGTTATGTCCTAACAAAGATTCAGGTTTAAGTCTCAATGTGATATTTTGCTTGCATTTTAGATACTTAGATTTAAGAATTTATCTATCATCTATGAATTGACAATAGAATGAACCAGAGGCAAACAGCATAAGCAACATGGAATGGGCCCAGAGTTTCTGGTTCGAATGAAGAGAAATAAGGCAGCACGCACCTTGAGGCTGCCGCTGCAAGCGCAGGGGCTCTCGAGGTTCTTTGCGAGGTCCTCCTCTTGGCAAATGCGGCACTCCACCATCCCAATCAGCGCCTCCGTTTCCTCCTTGCCGCCGGACACCAACCCGGCTGCCTCACCGACTCGGGACGCTACGAGCTCCCCAACATCCACCGCGACATGATCCCCCATGTGAGCAAAAGCAAATCGCTCCCAAAATTTCACGCCAAACAGCACAAACCTCTAGAGGATCTCGTGCCCTGCCATCCAACGAACCCAGGGAATCATCAGAACGGGGCCCAATCCACCTCCAATCAAATGTAACGAAGGGGGACAAAATTGACACTAAAACCCTAGAAATTTCGTTTCGGGGGATGAACCGAAGTCGAAGACGAGCGGACTTGGGCGATTCCTGGGTCAAATCGAAGCCCTCGCCTCGATAAATCCCACGAAACGCAAGGTTCGGAAACGATTACCGACGAACAGGGACGAAATGGGAGGAAAGGCAGGGGCTTGTACCTCGGCGACGAATGAACTGCGAGGAAGGCACGCACTTCTTCCTCTTCCGAAATATCTCTCACGAGAAGAAGGGGGAAAAAAAGGGGCCTATTTTCCGCACTTCCTTCGCGTTCCTCTCGCCTGGTGGCCTCGCGGCGTTTTTATCGTTCGCCGCGTGACGGAGCCGTCAGTTCGCCGGTGGACACATCGTTTTCTCTTGTGACTGAGCTCAGACGCACCAGACGGCGTGCGAATTACGTATCTGACATGTGGCTCCCGCCGTTTCTGGTCCCACGTGCCAGGGAGAATGTGCGTAAATCGTTGGCGTACCTGTGGAAAACGGGCATTTCGGATTCCCGCTTGGACATTATCCGGAATCCATTAATAGATCCCTGACGGGTAGTATTTGCTAACTACCCACAGCAGATGCACCCCGTCCAGCGCTGGTGATCTGTGAATGAATGGTTGTTAAAAAGCTGTGGCTGCGTCTCTTGCTCTAAAAGATGTGGTAATAACCGCTGTGTGTTGTAAAAAAAAAAAAAACTTGTTACAGTCAGCTGTAGTATGGCAATTATTGGGTGACGGTGTCCACAAAGTTGGTATGGAGGCTGCCACGAGAGATGATGGCATGTACAAGTGGTTGCCTGCATATGTGGCCGCAGGTGGTCCCATACTCATATACTGTGGCTGGTCGTTCCGGCACGAGTCGGCCTTTTGTTGTAAACTGAAGATCCAACGTGACTTTTTTTCTATTCTCGATGAGGTGTCGAGGTTGTTGAATGATGCGATGTATACAACCGAATCGTAGAGGATGTGGACATTATGGTAACGGCTAGAGACAGTTGCTCACGTATCAACTTAGCGACTTGCAGCGGGGCATGGCGGCTAGTTATGCTTATTAGGAGCTACTTTGGTGTGGGACAGTGTCAATAAATGCGCAAGCGGCCAGGCCTAAAGTCATGATGTATACATGGCTTGCAGCGAACAGCGACGACTAGCCCTACATGGTAGTGGCTAACACATGTAATGACAATGGCATATCGAAATGTTGGATTTTGTCATCCAAGTAATACGATGTAGGATGATAGCTGACAAGTGTAATTATAGTGGGTGACAGGAGCAGGGGTAGCAAGTTATGTTGTGCGACATATGTTGAGGTTCCAAATAACCATTCCGACGATATACTGTTGTGCTTGTAATTGCTTATACTGTTGTTTGTTGTGTCTTGAAACAGTTGATCGGCCTTTTAGCATGTTGATATATTTTAAAATTTTTAATTAATAATGTAATAGATAGCTTTTCCGTCAAGTTGCTTTTAAAATTTTATCTTGGAGGGGCAGGCTTTGCGACTTGCAAGACTTGTCGTTCACCAAATCGATCGAGATTAAGGGCCGTTAGCAGCTCCGATGGGCTCCACGCTCCGGGGAAAGCCGGCTGCGGTGGTGTAAATGGGCCCGGCCGCCGGCACGAATGCACGATACGCCTGCCTTTGACTTCTTTTCTGGCTGCTTGCTGGCCCTGTTCGTTTCTATAATCTGTACTTTTTAGCTTATTTTTTTAATCAAAACAATATTTTTCTCTCACGATAAATCAGCCGGAACAGTATTTCGGCTTGTTTTTTCAGCGAAGCGAACGGGGCCACTGACTGCACTATCAAAAAGTAGAGGTGAATGCCTTTGACGACGTGACTCAATACGTATTGGATCCCGACTCTATATCAATCATTGCTAGATGTGAGTTGTTGTAACGTGTATATACTCGCGGGCCATGAGTCTAGGTTACATACATTATACGAAGTGCATAGGTGTAGTTTGAGATATAAAAAGAGGAGAGCAAAATTTCCACTGTCAAGTAGTTAGGGGGAGGTGAACAATAAAATAGAATAATTATTTTGCTATTTAATATCGAGGCATATATAGATATTCTTTGGTACGAAATTTTCTATTCTAGACTATACTGTACACCATTTTAAACGATACTCTATAGTTTAAAATTGCAACTCTATAGTTTAAAATTTGTCCCACAAAAATTGCTACTTTGACTCATCTATCACAAAAGACAAGGCAGTATCCGGATACTTCTATCCAGACATGCACACCAGAAAAAAAAATAGTCACAAAAGACAAGGGGCATTTTTTGTAATTTCACATCTAAGCATTGGTTTGTGTGCCTAGTCCTAGAATTGCATTTATTTTGGGACAGATGGAGTAATATGGTGACTGTAACACCCTTTTTGCTAAAACACTGAGCATCATACTTGTGTGTAATATAGAGTATAAAGTAATATACGAAACTTGAAACGTTCATTTGAAACACGAAACGCATGTTACATTTCATGTCGCGTTGTATTACTTAGGGTTCTAAATGAATTTTTATGAAACGAAAATGCTATAGAACGCATATGCAAAGGTTTAGTAAAGTTTGTCGCATGAACTTCGTAGGTGACGGTGAAATACGTACGGTCGAGAACAGGATTCGCTAGCTAGTGTACCGAGTAGCTTGGAAATCGCATTCGACGCGAAACCGTTTAGGACTTAGCCAAAATTTCTTAATTCAGACAACGCGTTGACGAAGCCTGGCATGGTTTTAGGGTCTCTTTTAGTAGTCTGATATACCAGCTAGAGCGTAAAATAGGTGGTGTAGCGGATCCTCGAGTTGGCTTTTTGAACAGCTTTAAAATGCATGCAAGGCACGTTCTCGGTCGGCTTCGGTGTCTGGGCGCGGTCACCACGTCTCGGCCGGTGTTGCCGCTCGCCCATGCGCATTGCCGCGCATGCCCGCACCGCCGTTGACGCGCCTGGCACGTTCCTCGCTCGCACTCGCGCACGCTAGGCTCGGCAAGCCTGGCTGCCCTGCCTCATCCGTTGTGTTCGCTTGAGCCCGCGGCTCACCGTCGCGCCGCACTGCACCCCGGTCGCGCTGCGCGCCATCCGTCACTGCCACGCGGCTACTGCTCCCGTTGACCCTCTGGCTGCATGCGCGTGGCTTGCCCCGCCTGCCATCGCCTACACGTCTGTGTGCGGTGCCACGCCACGTTTCCCGTCGTGTCACCTGAAGTGTCGTCGCGCCGGCCGGCCGAGCCGCGCCAAGGCCTAACCATAGCGCTGGACCCAGATGGTAAATGCGCATGTCCGGAGGTTGGTTTGGGGTCCCGCAGTCGCGCTAGACTTGCCACCGCTGCTACCGTACGCCGCCCGTCTCCAATTTAAGTGTTTGCCCATCACCAGCCGCCATAAGTCCAAATGACGTCGTCCAAAGAAATTGGCCTTGCGTAGTCCACTGTCTTCCAATTAATCGAGCGCCAAACTAGCTCTGGTAGTTAGCTTGCGAGTGGAATCGACCCGTCGAGCTTTCGTTCGCCAGTGAGGCAATGAGGGGTGTTTTCCCCACGGCGGTCCACCATGTTTTTTTTAGATGTGTCATCATATTTGTCTGGCCCCTCTTAATCAAAGTCGCTGGTTGCGCCACTACTAGTTGTACTCACGAGTCACGACTTGATAATTTACTTCCACCGTCCCAAAAATAGTTGACGTTAATAGCATCCAAATTTTGTCCCACAATACTTGTCTGTCTCTTTTCTAATACACCTTTCTTTTTTTTTCTATACTCCCCCGTTCACAAAAGAATGCAGTTCTCATATGTCGAGGAGTCACATAGTTTAAAATGTGACTAAAATTATATGAAAAAGTATGAACGCTCATTAGACAAAATAAGTAACATTAGATTAGTTATAGAATATATTTTCATAATCAATTTATTTTGAGCTAATACTGTTTACTATAAACTTGGTCAAACACGAGTTAATTGGAACAGTACAATTCCCATAATTGTATTTTTTATGCACGGAGGTAGTACATCTCTATCTCTATCTCTCTTCTTTTCACATGGACATTTTTGTCTTTTAGATATAATAACATTGGTACGCATGGCCAACTCTAAAAGGTCCTCTGTTCTGGGACTATTTTGGAGAGATTTTACCTCTATGACCTTAAAAATGCACCTTTCTTTCATAGTCCTTTTTTTTCTTGAACCTATAAGGCCCGAAACGAAAATCCCTTACTTGTATGACCTTCCTTCGGTTTCAGGCACTTAACGGTGTTAAGTCAGGGGCGAAAAAAATAAAGTGCAAATTTTATTTTGTCTCTTTTAAATTTGGATTTGTGTAAATTTTTATGTATTTGATAAGCTAATTTTATTGCAATGTATTTGTGTATTTGATTATGTGTCTTATTATGTACCGTTATGCGTGACCTTATTTATGCAATATTACTCTAACTTTAAAATAGACAAAATAAAATTTGTACTTTATTTTTTTCACCATATTTTACCCTTGACTTAATGCCGTTAGAAACCAATGGAAGGCCATACATGTAAGGATTTTTGTTTTCGGACATTACATAGGTAAGTTCAAGAAAAAAAAGGACATAGAAGAAAGGTGCAGTTTTTAAAGGCCATATAGATAATATATCCTATTTTGGAACTTACGAGGAGTATATATCACCGCAATAAATTGTACGAAATAACACACGGGACATAAGGACACCACCCTTTTACCTAGCGGTAGCCCCCCCCCCCCCCCCCCCCCCCCCCCCACCACACCCACACACACACAGGAGTAGGCGTCGAGCAGGTGGCAGCAGAGAGTTGGTGGTTTATGCTGTGTTTAGTTTCTAAAAAGTTTTCCAAAAAATACTACAGTAGCCATCACATCGAATCTTACGATACGTGCATGGAGCATTAAATATAGATGAAAAAAACTAATTGCACAGTTTGGTTGGAAATTGCGAGACGAACGTTTTGAGCCTAATTAGTCCATGATTGAACACTAATTACCAAATAAAAACAAAAGTGTAGCTAAATTCCCAAATTTCACGAACTAAACGCACCTGGAAAAAAAAGTGAAGAATGCAGAGATGAACGGCCTTCCTGGGAAGTAATATTTTTGCCGTTGATCTTGCGGCAAGTAGCGTGCGGCTAGATGCAGGGCCTATTTGGATACTAGCCATAGCTCGGAGCTAGCCACGTCCAAACTGCGATAAGAGCAACCACAATGTTGGCAAAACCAGTCCATAGGAAATTAAATATTTACTATCAGATAGCTGGTACATTGTAGAACTAGTCCATAAGCAGTCCATAGGTAAAAGCCACCCATAACACTATGGGCAGCCCAGAAGACAATAAAAACGGTTTGTACACTGTAGATCTGACACACAACAATAAACAAGAAAGTCGTTGGCCTTCCGAAGGTAGCCGTTGGGCGTTGGGTGTTGGCCTCCTCCTTCCTGTACATGCCTTCTTTGCTGAAGCCCTCTCTGCCTACAAAACTGAAGCTTCGTGCTGCATTCTTCACACATGAGCCTGAGATTTTCAACTCTAGAACACAACAATGGAACCCTCGCCCAGAAACTTTTCTAGCCTCCTGAATCAAGGCTCTCCAACCCAATACTCAGAGAGCAGTGGCCAAATCTCACCACCTACACCCTAATCCCAGTTTCCCTTTGGAACATCCAATTTTCTACAGAACTTCAATCCTTTTGGTCCTCCAGGAATCCACCCACCATATGGCCATTCTCCTCCCAGATTTTAAGGTGTTCAACAACAAGGGAGTTGGCTACAAGCTCCTCCACCTAGCTTTCAAGGATTTCATCTCCATGAAAGTTTGGGTGCACCTGTAGCCAATAGGCCTCCACCAGTTCTTCAATTTGGCCATTTAGGTGGAGCTGCAGCCAACACTTCTTCCCATGGATCCAAGTCTAGTTCTCGATGCTCTGCACAACAAGAGAAGCAATCAGTCAACATTGAAGATTTAAGTGATAGCAGTGAAGAAGAAGAACCAAAGAGGCATCAACGCATCAATTGGAGTGAAGAAGAAAATGAGCGGCTTTTCAATTCGTGGACACATCACTCCACTGATCCCGTAATCGGCATCGACAGGAAATGTGAGTACTATTGGAAAGCTGTAGCTACTAAGTTCAACGACAACACGCCAAAAAATAGCCACAAGAGGTCAGTCAAACAATTGAAGACACACTGGGGTGATGTCAAGAGGGATATCACAAAGTTCAGTGGGGCTTATGCTCGAGCTATGAGTGCACGCAGCAGTGGGCAATCTGATGACATGGTCCTGAAAATAGCCCATGAGATGTTCAAGGGAGGCAACAAGGGTAGGTCTTTCATATATGAGTACCTGTGGAAGGTGGCCAAGGAGATGCCCAAATGGCGCAGAATCATCCAAGAGGAGAGGACAACAAAAAGGACCAAGCTATCTAACTCAGGAGCGTACACTTCTTCATCCAACCAAGACACAGAGGGGGAAACCATGAGTAGAGAGGTACGTCCTGAGGGGCAGAAGAAAGCGAAGGCAAGGCTGAAAGGGACAGGAAAATCTACAACACCATCTCCTTTGAGCAACCAACCAAGTCAGAATATGGTTATGTATCATGAAGCTATGTCAATGAAAGCAAAAACTGCAAGAGATAAAAAGTATAAGACATATTTAAAACTGTTGGCAATAGATACCTCAAACTTCAATGAAAAAGAAAAAAAAGGCATGACAACATAATGGACCAGATAGCAAAAGACTTGGCTGAGGAGTAGAAAGGCAGCAAGAGATGCATGTATCCCTAATATTTAGTGTAATTGTTGTTTTCAAGTTAATTAGTTTTTATGTATTAGGTAGCATGGTTGTACCACCAATATTTAGTGTAATTGTTATTTTTCTTAGTGCTGGCAGTGTATTTGTAAGCTTAATATGGCTGTACCCCATTATTAATGAAACCAGCAGATGGCTGTTGAGGTATGGACAAAAGCAAAATATAGCTGTTGAGAAAAGACAAACAAAAATATAGCTGTTGAAAAAAGACAAACAAAAATATAGCTGTTTAGGTCATGCCAGAAGCAGCAGATGGCTGTTGAGAAAAAGACAAAAAATATAGCTGTTGCATACAAGTGGACAACAGCTACAAATATGACCACCACACCACTCCCTCGTTCACTAGACACCAGTCCACAACCACTGCCTGATTCACACAAGACACCACTTCCTCATTCACTAGAAAAAGTGTCAACTGACTCAGATGATTCTATTGAGTCTGAGCTTGAAGCACAGATTGAGGCTGAGCTTGAGCAGGAGATTGAAGCTGAGATTGAAGCAGAATCAGCTAGGTCCTCTATTCGACGTGGGGGTTATACAAGGAGGTACATCAACAGAAATCATGAAGATGATCACAATAGACTAGTTGGTAAATATTTTTCAGATACTCCCTTGTACACAGATAATCAGTTTCATAGAAGATTTCGCATGAGGAAGCATTTATTTATGCGCATAGTTGAAGCTCTAGGTGTTTGGTCTCCATATTTTCGTCTACGCCGAGATGCATTTAGCAAAGTGGGTCTATCACCATTACAGAAATGTACTGCTGCCATTAGAATGTTGGCATATGGTTCACCAGCAGATCTTATGGATGAAACATTTGGGGTTGCCGAGAGTACAGTAATGGAGTGTTTGATTCATTTTGTTCATGGTGTTAGAAGCTTATTCGGTGCACAATATCTACGCAAACCTACTAGTGAAGACATCCAACGCTTACTGCAAGTAGCAGACTAGCGTGGTTTCCCTGGGATGTTGGGTAGTCTTGATTGTATGCATTGGGAGTGGCAGAATTGCCCTGTTGCTTGGAAAGGGCAATTCACTCGAGGTGATTATAAGGTACCTACCATAATGCTAGAGGCTGTCGCGTCTTATGACCTATGGATTTGGCATGCATTCTTTGGAGCTTCTGGTTCGAACAATGACATTAATGTGCTTGACCAGTCACCGTTATTCACAGAACAGCTACAAGGCAAAGCACCTGAGGTTCAGTACACTGTTAATGGGTCACAATACAACATGGGTTACTATCTAGCTGACGGCATCTATCCAGAATGGGCCACATTTGTCAAGACAATCAACCGACCACTAAGTCCTAAGCATAAATTGTTTGCAAGCTATCAAGAAGGAGAAAGAAAAGCTGTGGAACGAGCTTTCGGGGTGTTGCAAAAGCGTTGGGCTATCATACGTCACCCAGCAAGACTTTGGGAACGGGAAGAACTCGCCAATATTATGTATGCATGTGTTATATTGCACAACATGATAATAGAGGATGAGAGAGGCATCTATGACATACCAGATGATAACACATATGAGCAAGCGCAATCTTCTCCAAATTTAACCGGGCTTGCACATGGATCAATCTATGGATTCACAGATATACTAGACAAAGACAATGAAATTCGCAATCGATCAACTCACGTTCGTCTCAAGGAAGATTTGATAGAGCACATTTGGCAAAAATTCAGTACACAGCAACATGCACCCGGCCAAGAGTAGAGTCTCATCCATGTAAATTTAGGATCGTGTGTTTTCTTAAATTTATTTGTACTCGTATCTGAAATAAGGCAATTGTACTTTTATTTCATTGTTCATTCATACTTTGCAAAAAGAAGTAGTACTATGCACGGATCGGAGGTTACGAACTCAACCTCGTTAGGCTAGTTACGCTACAAACTCCAACTCTCATTTTTACAACTATATAAAAGCTAAAGCAGCTGCTATTACTATGCACGGATCGGAGGTAGGAAATGATTATACCTGCTGCTGAGATGAGGAACGGGTCGGTGCCCCGTGAGTCCTGCTCCCCTGCTGTCCGCATGCCCCAGCTCGGGAGTCTGTGCACGCGCCGACATCCCGGCCAGTGCCTAGCGAGATCTACGAGCCGGGTGTGCACGCGGGTGCCGCCGGACGGTGCACGCCAGGTCACCGTGCCAAGCGTTCGCGCGGGTGCAGGCAGTCGGTGGCCTGCGAGGACGCCAGGTTGCAGCGTCGGCCGTCCACGTGGCTCCCTAGGTCGCCGCCCTGGGCGTCCGTGCCCCTGCAAGAAACGCCCGATCTGAGTTGGTTGACGCCCGATCTAAGCACGGAAGTTGGAGATCTGAGGTGGAAGGGGAAGGCCATGGTCGGATTTAGTGCGAGGAAGGAGATCGGTGGCGGAGAAGACGGTGCTGGAGATAGGGGATATGGAGTTGCATCGCCCTGGACTTCTCCGTCGCGCGAACAGATGGGGGAAGTTGGGGGTGTGGGATATTTTATTGGCTGTGGGACCTAGCCTTATGGACAGCCGGTCCAGATACATTGTGGCCTCCAACTTAACTATAGACCTCTGCCATGAGACCCATCTACGGGCCGGTTGGTCCATATACATTGACCTTGCTCAAGTTATGGTGTGCTGCAGTTGGGGTGTGATTTTTTACTGCCACACTTCGCGGTGACTACTGTGGCTGCCTCGTTTCGCGCGTGAACCAACCAGGGGCTCCAGTTTCTGTGGCAAGCCACAGTTTGCGGCGTGGCGGACTGTGACTGCAAACCAAACATCCCCACAGGCAACTTATTTGTATATGTAGTAAAAATATTTTATACTATACATATATTGTATCGCTATTGTCTACCAAAGATACATGTATGAAGTTGGTCCGTTGCTCTCTTCCTAGTACTCTTTCCGTATGCGAGATGGCCAGAGCCTCCTCTATGAGACTCCGAGGTCCCGTTTGGCTGGCAAAAATTTGGCTCAAACTGGCTGAATTTTTGTGAGAGCAAAACACTGTTCCGGCTGAAAAAATGTCGAATATGAGGTAAACCGAACGGGGCCCGACTGTGACAAGGGCAGCGGCCGCCGCCATCCCGTCACCACTAGCCGGCGACGACACTAGTGGCAACGGTGGGTTGCAGTGCTCGTCACACGCGCATCCCCTGCCCTTCCCTGGCCTCCCTTATTTATTCATATCAGTCATGTTCGCTTGTTTTATAATTCGTATTTTTTAGTCGGAACAGTATTTTCCTCTCACAACAAATCAGCCAGAACAGTGTTTCGGCTTGTTTTTCCAGCGAAACGAACGAAGCCATTTAGTGAACAAATCTCAAAACAAAGTGAACAAATCTCAAAACAAAGATCCTATGGCTAAGAAAACAACTTTCCTCAAAGTTGTCTTCGGCTTAGCATTTCCCCTGAATGGAGTGCAACGGTATCAAATTGACTAGGGCCCTGTTTAGTTCCCTCACAAAACGTCAAATTTTTCAAGATTCCCCGTCACATCGAACACGAAAACGCATGCATGAAGCATTAAATATAAACAAAAAATAAAACTAATTACACAGTTTAGACGAAATCCACGAGATGAATCTTTTAAGCCTAATTAGACTATGATTGGACACTAATTGCCAAATAACAACGAAAACGCTACCGTGCTCATTTTGCCAAATTTTTCAGATCTAAACTGGGCCTAGATTGAAATGAAATTGCTCATCTGTGAAATTCGCTACAGTGCTCATTTTGCCAAATTTTTCGGATCTAAACTGGACCTAGATTGAAATGAAATTGCTCACCTGTGAAATTCCTGCACAGTTCCTAGGTTCCCAGGAGGCCCTCAGTGTCTAATGTGAATATTCCCCAAA